>NW_025051595.1:0-12393 GCF_019279795.1 Protopterus annectens | reverse complement strand
ATGCATATATTGAACCACAGTGGTTATTCCAACAGCATGCATGGATGTTTTGGTAGCAACGGCCCACCATGATTTGTGGTGTTTAAACAGAAGTAATATGCATCAACGTGAATGCAAATATTTATAAAACAATAGGACATATGTCCCAACAAATATTTAAGATTACACATGGCATACCCATTGAGGCGTTAGGAATTGCATGTGGTTTACACACATATAGTAGGGTGTAGAAAACTTTCAGTTAATAACATCTTTTAATGACCTTTTCGTCTACACTGCATTCTTAGTGACTGCAAGTGTAGCATCCCCACATGTATAAATTACACTTGCCACCATACATTAGAGTTGTATATGGGTTTGGCTAGTTCAATATATGCCTGACCTATATCTGACATACTTAAATGTTCAGGATGCAGATGTTACTGCTACATGTTTCTTTGATTGCATTTGAGTATTTCTTTATCTACATATCTGGGATGTTTGCGACATTTTCACTTGATTTATACAGAACCCTGCATTTCTTGACACACACTCACATTTTTTGGTGAAAAAAATAACATAGTGACACGTGTTGCCAGATTTATTTATTCGTGCACAGCCAGTAACTGACCTTGTTAGACTGTATATATGTTTCACAGCTACTAGCACTTCCATCACCCACTTTATATCGGACTGCACAACTCTGGGTTGCCAGCACCTTTTCAAACAATACTGTTTGTATAATGCAAGGGTACAACATTTCAGACTCTGTGACACAGACACACTCTGGGTTTTAGACCTTTATTAATGACATTACACACTTTTCCACAATCTCACTCCTTTATTTGTTTTAATGGTGTATATGGCAGACATGTTGAAGACATATTGTACCTTTATTAATAGGTTAGAACAATCTTTTTTCAGGCTCACTCAGTTATGTTATATGACAGTACCTGCAGAGATATTATACCAAACATATGTTACCTTTCTTAATGGGTTACTACACTCTCTTTCTGCCTCTCTGACGTTTTTATCTGACAGTACATGCAGAGGACTTATTCCAAAACAATTCCATGGCTGTTTTTATTGGACTACAACTTAACACTTTCTTTCATGCTCTCTACCATATTTTATATAACAATACATGCAGAATAATCACTAACCTGCCTGGTGGTGCAGCCTTAGCAGCCTATCAGCATAGGCTTGCTGATTCATAGCACGGTCACCCACTGCAGCTGTAAAAGCAAATGATGGAGGATATTGACACATACCTATCCATTATACATACTCATTATCAATTCTTACATGTACTGCATTCCATGGCTATATACTCAGTTGTGGGGCATCCGCATCCCACAGAGCCTCCTGTATCCATTGGTTCAGGCGGTCCTGCTTTAAAATCTCTTCAGGTCTGCATGGTGGTGACAGACCTGCTCACCCAGTCGAGGCACGCCTGTGGCACTGGTGAGATCACGAAGCCTAACCCGGTTCCAAGCCACTGCCTTGTACCGTCCACTTGGAACTGGCCCTGCAGGGAGTCTTGACTTCGTGACAGGCTGGACAAGGCAATGTCCAAACCATGTATTTGGACTCCTTGATGCCCCAACGTTGCGCTCGGAAGTGTGTTCCCTCTCTGACACCAGACATTCTAACTGCAGATGTGAGCTACAATCAGTTATGGCGTGTATTCCCGCCTGTGGGGCTTAAATATGCCGCATTTCCCACACTTTTTTGTGATTGGCCATTTTGTAAAATTCTCGGCTGACTGCAGACTTGCTTAGTAATGGTTAAACTACCATTCATAAGTATATGAATGTTAATAGTGGCTGCTTCCCCTGTGTTGTCATGGCTTAGTGGTTCTGTACTTTGAATATGATGTACTGGGTCCTGGGTTTGAACCTTGTCATTCTTTTATTTTAATACTGTCTAGACAGGCTAGGAGGTGTGGCTGCATTTAAGCAACTTCGCTCTACATTGCTCCTTGGTGCCCTACGGTGCCCTGAGTTGGCAACGGCCATGACGTCCACTGAAACAACACATTGCGCTGGGTGCAAAGCAGCTATTAAACTATAGGCAACTCTGTTTAGCTGGGTAAAGTGCTATTAAACTATGCCAGGCACCTCTGTTGCCCAGCTGGAGTGGCCTTCTATTAAACTATGGGCACCTCTGTTTAGCTAGGTAAAGCGCTATTCAACTATGGGCACCTCTGTTTAGCTGGGTAAAGCGTTGCTTAACGGCAGGCTATTATATATCTGGAACCTTTAACAATATATATTTTGTTCACTGATACATTGGCCATTTCACTGCTTTTACTAATATTTTCATCATATATGTCTGGTATTATTTCAAATACTGATTTAAAACATAAATAAGAAGGGGAGGGGTGGGACTTGAACCACGAATGCCTTCTCTTTGTGTATATGCTCTACCATTACACTATTGCAATTTGGTGGGCTTTGTATAAACATTCTTTCTTATACTCTTCCATGTCAGAATTCCTAACTATAGCTAAGCAATGGGCACACACGAGCAAATACGTGCAGCTATATCGTGGATTTAAAAAAATAAATAAATATTTTACTTTTTATAACTGTGATGGGGGTTTACAGTGTCAGTAAGTGTAGTGTCTGGTGCAAGTACATTTGAGCGAACTCGCTCTTGTGTGTTGACATTTTGCTTTTACTACACTTGCACGGGCATGGACATTTAGATTGCTCGGCAGTAGGACATGCCCCCTGCTTTCATACTCGGTCCGTGTAAGAGTTATGGCTGAGTCAGCGTGCCCTCATGAATATTCATGGCATGCTGACGTCATACCGTTCAACTGCAGCCTCTGTGTAAGACTTATTAGGTCTTACACGGAGGATTTGTGAATCCGGGGGATAGTAAACTTGATGGCCTTTACATTCAATGAAAATTTCACCCATTTATCACCTCTGCTCACTTCTGATGAAATTCCCCCTAAGATTCCATTGTCTGATATCACAAAAGAAGTCATCACTGCACTCTCAAAAGCTAGAGACACAGCATCTATGAACCCTGATGGAATCTCAGGGTGCCTAGTAAGTAGCTCAGGCATGACCTAGCACACCAATTCAGTTCTCTATTTAACAACAGTCTCCAGGCAGGCTTTGCTCCAGTAGAGTGGAGGACAGCAACAGTCATCCCTTTGCACAGGGCTGGGCCATCAGTATACCTGGGAAACTACTGACCCATAAGTCTTAGACTGATATACAAGGAGAATTTTGAAGCTGAAAACCTCTTTTTTAAAATGAAATACACCTGAAAGGCCAAATGGTGCAGTGGTTAAGATGTATGCCTTTCAACCAGAAAGTGCAATGTTTGATTCTCACCACTGGAAAGAGCTTTACAAATATCAAGATTTAGATTTTTTTTGCCCTGTGAGGGAGAGAGACTAGACAGCGAAGCGGTTAAGGTATTCGCCTCCCATGCACAAGGTACAAGGTTCGATCCTGACCTCAGGCCAATGCATTATCTCCAGCCTTTGCATTATCTACTTGTGCTTGGGGGGGGGGGTCTTTCCCCAAACTCACCCATTAATGGAAGACAATTTTCAACACACATAGTATAAATGTTAATATTGGTCATGTTCACACACATCAACAAATGTAGTTGACCTCAGACAGCGACATGCTGAAAGGTCACACTGGGCATGCTCACACACACGAATAAATGAGACAAATGTCAGGCAACAAAACGCACGAGTCAAACCAAAAACATCACATAGGCCATGTCTGAGTACAGCAGTGGGCCACACATATCCGGCAGTTGCATGTGTTAACCCAGGAACCTCTCACTATTCAACAATCCACCCTGTGCACACAATTATATGACAACAGACACATATGTAATATAGTGGAAGCCTGTCATAATCAAATATGTTCTGCAGATACCTAGGTTATTCATAGAAAGTGGGAAAGCAAAGAAGATAAAAAACCTGCAATCAGTATCATCAATAAACAATGGGCATCCTGAACATTATCATAGGTTCAGAGGTTTACACTAGACTATCTGCCATAGGGCATGTACAAGCCTAGCCAGAGTGTGTTTGGCTTTCGCAACCTTGTCAGATTAGTACACTGTGCCTGTGAATAGTAGGTCACACATGATAGCCCATTGACGTTTAGTCTATTGTGCCTCTGTCTAGCAGGGGCCCAGAAGATATCCCAGGTGTAAACATATGATCACCCGTCCACTTGTCAAGATGTCTCCTGTAGGTGGTCAGTGGGGGGCTCTGCCTATGCGGAACTGGGATTTCATTCCAGAGTGAGTGGAGCCTCTGGGATAAGAATCTGTCCCTCCAGCATGTACTATAAACATCTGTGCTGAGGTTTACGTCCCTGGAGTGTGTAGCTCCAAGGGATTCGGATATCCTGGTAGACATGTCCATTAATTCTGGGTTGCACATTTCATTAAACAACCGCCACAGCTCGCATCCGAGTAGGTGGTAAGCGACTGAGTAGAGCTGGAGTTACTTTATCCGAACTGTGCAGGGCATCTGTGTGAGTCCCTAGATCTGCTTGTTGAGGTACTTTTGTGGCCATTACAGTTGCTGCAGGTGTCGGGTAAGGTACATCCCAAAACGGGGCATTGTATTCAAGCATGGTCTTGATGAGTATAGGGGCACAATTACCTCACTTGATCAAGATGTGAAACCTTATAGGATAAGGTGGGCTATATAGAAGGTCTGTCTAACCACTTTGGCAACGTGATTGTCAAAGGCGAGAGTACTAACAACAACAACTCGTGTCCCCAAACCCCTAACAACTCCTACTGTACGTAATGGATTACCACCTATGTGGTAATGTATGGGCATGTTGTTATTTCCAAAGGGGATTACTATGCATCTAATGGCATTTAGCTGTAGGCCATGGCTCTGGCTCCAGTCATCCATCTCTGTGAGACCCTGTTTGAGGATGCATGTGCCAGCTGGAGAGTTGATTATGGCACCCAGTTTGCAGTCATCTGCGAACATAGTCAGCCATATTCATCGTGTGGTAGCCTGTACGTCAGAGAAATATATAATGAACAAGAGAGGTCCCAGGACTGAGCCTTGTGGGATTCCACTTGTAACTGGTGTATAGTCAGATATGGCACCTGCAATACTGACCATGTGGGTGCTATCCCTGATCCACTTAGCAATCCATCTTGTGACATATGTGTCGATATCGAAGCTGGTGAGCCTATATATAATGGCCCAGTGGGGTATTGTGTTGAAGGGTTTGCAAGGTCCAGGTAGGCTGTGTGGACAACCTTCCCTCTGTCTATGGACCTGGTAACTGTTTAAAGAATTCAAACAGGTTCAAGAGGCAAGATCTGCCCATAACAAAGCTGAAATGTGTAGGACCCAGTGTCTGTAGGTTCCCGAGGTCTGTGTGTATGAGTTCCATGACAATATGCTCCATAGCTTTGCAGAACAGGCTAGTTAGGCTTATAGGGCAATATTGTCCAGGGTCAGTTGTGGCACCACCTCTGTGGAGCGGGACCACTGTTGCTGTACGCCATTCCTTGGATACATATCCTGTAGTAACTCTGATATTGAACAGTGACTTAATGTGAGGGTTACATTTGTCATGAAGCTCATGTAAGACGCAGACCAGGACACCATCTGGTCCCACTGATGCTGTGTTGTCTGCTTTGGGGAGGGCTGCACTCACCTGTTCATTTATGATGTCAGGGAGGTTACACTCTGTTGGGATGAACAGTTGCTCTTTAGGGGGAATGGGGGAGAGACATTTGCACTGAACCTGTTTGCCAGGATGTTGGCAATGTTTGTGGGTTCAGGGTATGTTTAGTCAGTATGCAGTAACTCACAGCATATCAGTGAGTGTCCACCCAGGTTCCTGACATAACTAAAGAAGGACTTGTGATTGTCCTAAGTGTCTGGTGCAATTGTCCGTTAGAAGTGGGCCTTAGATGAATTTATGAGTGATCATAGCTTTTTGCTAGTACTGATCAGAGATGCCTTCCCTGTCTGGGATTGTGCTCTATCATGTAGTAGCCTCCACCTTTCATCAGAGGTAATTCACACCAGCATGGACAATGATGGAGCCATATTTGTACTTGCTTTGGAGTGACCTGAGTGCATGTTTAATGGGGCAGAACCTGCCACCCGACAGACAGCTCAAAGTGTCCTTCTCCTTGTTCAGCCTGGTGAGTGCGACATCAGTGTGACTGACAATAGAGTCATCTATTACAAGTGTAGTAGTTGTGTTTATAGCCCTAAGGGTAGTGACTGTGTGGCACACTGACTGTGTGAACCATGTGATATGTGGGTAATGTTGTGGGGTAGCAGTTGTCTGGGTGTCTGCTTAGGAGGTCTCTGCTGCTTAGGCAGATATTATGTAGAGCCTCCGAGTATGTATTTGTCTGGTAATGTAGTTTGTTTGCTGTCGCTATAAGTCTATGTGTGACGGAGTTGTGGTGTGTGTGGTTACCTTCACCACCTGATAGACTGTGCTGGTCATGGGTTGAGAGAGCTCAGCCTCCCGTTTGTCTATATGAGTTGCATCTCCCACATATATCTGAGTTTGTTGGGAGGAGGTGAGGGTTGTCTGTGTACATAAGGCAGTTGTAACATTGCCTCAAAAGTCCCATATTCACCAGCTGGACTGGAGAGTACAAGCAAAACCAATGGTTGGACATGCCAGGGTATCATGATGACATACTCTCTGTTGACTGATCAAATGTGGACTTTCAGTAGGGGTGTTAGGAGATAATGTAAATGAGTATAACTTGGGTGTGTAATTACTCAGGTTTGTTGGTGTTTATGAAAGATTATCTGTGAAGGAGTCCAGACAGAACCATGACACTTCCTTCAGCCATGTTATACACAGCACTGTACACACATATATCTCCTGAGTCAGTGCCAACTGTACCTGACTGACAATGCTGACATCCTGTCAGACAGGCCCATCATACCCACCTCCCACTGACTAATGTCCCTATCATCATACCAGGAGATATCACATGTAGAATGTGTAAACAGCTCCTTCCAAAGCCGAAATCATGGCATCAATTGGATGACATTGTTTCCCGATATGTGTCATAAGTGAACTACAGAACAAACAGACCCTGCACCTGAACAGTCTGTTGAGCCACACCCTCTCTACAGGATCTGAAACTGTTGAATGTGTTACAGCAACATATGGCATACCCCAAAAGTGTTGGTGCACAACAGACCAAAGTAACTATAGTCCTATAAGCCTATGACGTCTGATCTGCAAGGCCATTGATTCCATCATGATTGAAGTCATAAACAGAGCTATTGGTAGCCGACAAACACACAGCCCTACCAACTGTGGTATAATCATGGGCAGATCATGGTTCCCAAACCTGCTAGACTGTTTGCAAGGCAGCCACCCAGGACACACATCACTGAAGGGAGCCACACACGTCCCGCATAGACTCTGAGTAGCCCTTTATCGATATCACAGACACATGTTGTATCCACAAATTCAACAACCTGTGCATAAATATGTATTGTCATATGAAGGAATGGAAATTTGTCCACAGAGAGATCACACAAGCTAAGAATTGTGGAGTCCTGTGCAAGCTGTTAACACCTGCTGACCCACATGGTTCATTCCTGGGATTGCATAAAACAAAGTGCACACATATTACCATGTCCAGTCTGATGATGTCAGCATCCTACAAATATAGCAGGTGAAAATAAAACACCCAGTGAGACATATAGCACGTCATGTTAATGCGTACCTCTGTAGTATCATAACTTAGTTAGGTAGGGGCTTGAATCCTGCAATTGCTCTGTGTGTGTGTGTGTGGAGGTCTGATTTCCTGTGAGAAGCATGCCTTTTTGGAGACTAGGTACACACATGAAAAGAGGTAGATTCTTCTTTGGCAAGTCTGATGATGTCAGCAACCTAGAAATATAGCAGGAGAAATGAAAACACCCATGAAAGCAGATAGCGCGTCGTGTTAATGCAGCTCTCTCTAGTATCATAACATTGTTAGGTAGGAGTTTAAATACTGCAATTGCTGAGTGTGTGCGTGTGACACTGCTGGTTACTGTGTTGTGGGTTTTGCTTTTACAACTGTATGACATATCAGTAAAACAACAGTATGTGCATTGCACACTTCCAGTATCTGTGTGGCACATGCATGCATGTACACGTGACCTCAATTGTTATCTGTCTGGCAAATACATATATGTACATGTGACCTCAATGAGTTTATAGGTGTGATGCCTGCTTTCTACACGAATACATCTGTTACCATTGACAGTCTGTGCTGCTGCTTCTCAGACCTTAGGTCACATATGTATGTATGTGTCAAGGCCATCCAATGTAGTGATCTGTGGCCTAGGTCATCTGTGTCACACACACACTTGACAGTTTCTATAGAATAGTGTGAGTGAGGGTTCATGCCTGGGGTATATGTCAGACATGTTCAAACACAACACAGTCTGTCAATAATGGCCATTCATTACAGGTGTACAACACCTTCGTGGATATGCATACAGACCCCTTCATGCTTATGTGATGCACTGAGGGACATCAGCATACCTTTGGAAATGTGAATACCAAAGGACAGATGACATAACATTTGGCTGTACGTACACATTGGTACCCCTGCTACATGTTGTGGGCTACTAATAATGTAGTACTGTCAGGATACTATGTATTGTAAATGTGGATGACTATGCTATAGTTGGCTTATAGCTTTAAAGCATGTGTTGGTCAACAGGTATCTGTCTGTATGAAACCCTTGTGGAGGATAAGTGTCTCATCTGGAGAATGCATTTTAGGCCACTGTATGCATTACCAGATCTGGACAGAGATATCCCTGGTGTGTTTGCTTGTACCTGGGACATCTACATGCCAAACAGGAGTGGTCCCAGGAATGGGTGGCGGCCAATACCACTGGTTACTGGCATAGTATAGTACTGGAAGGAATCAAATGCTACTGTGTATCCTACATCTGTGTGTCAGTTGTCAAAACATCAGCTAACGATTGGGTAAAGTCAGGCTGTTGAGGTTATGTATACTACCAGTATGCAAATCAATGACCGATATAAACAGTATCACCCACAGCATAGTGTCAAACCATGCCATACACACATGTGTACCCAAGTCGTAACATAAGTGTAGTATAATGCAGACTGGCCACCAATAGGACATATGAAGTGTTAACACTGTGTAATGCAGGGCATGTCACCCTTCCCATGTGTCCACTATGCACATACATGCAGATGGTGCACCTCCACCATGTTCACAAATGTACACCTGCAAATCTGTACGGCACACATCACACACATACCATCCACTCACCAACACATGCTGCCAGTTCCACACATATCAGCCAAGTGGCACTGGGTGGAGAATACATTATTGGAATTAACACTGGTGTAAACAATACTACATTGATAATCATAGCTTTAATGCATCATGCCTGCTCAGATATACCTACAAGGATATCAGTACACCTTGCTGTTGACAACATGCTAATATTGCTACACTGCTGTTAGGTCACCCTATGCATCAGCACCATGTAAGCCTGTTCCTGCATCATTGTCACAGATGACAGGAGGTGGCACACTGTCATCATATGCACAGGGTGTGTTATTGGTTTGCCAGTGCCCGACAATGACCCATCCAATCGACAAGTATGTGTGTGTGTGTGTGTGTGTGTGTGTGTGTGTGTGCGTGTGTGTGTGCGTGAGTGTCTGTGTGTGCGTGAGTGTGTGTGTGTGTGTGTGTGAGGGACAACAGTACAGTATGGGTCAATGTTGGTGTAATGTGTGTGTGTATGTGTTAGCCCTAGGTGTTTGGTGTATGTGTGTGTGTGTCTGCATGTACACAGTTCCACCTTGTGGCTGCCACATACGGGTGATTGTGGGATAGCCATGGACTGTACCTGCCAGGCTGTACAGATCACTGTCTCCGGCCATGGACACAGTACCTGTGCCTGCCATGGGTGCCACGGACAGTATCGGGTACCAAGCCAGACTGGGTACTATCGTCGGAGGAAGAGGGATGTCGACTGGACCCACGTCCCTGCCATGACTGGCCAGAGCCACATGCACGTGGTCGTCTAGGACAGTCTATTGACAGCCCAACCCCAACATTTCTGGGGCTGGTACTGCCACTACGGGAATGGCTGGGACTTGTGTCGTCCGCAATGAGTGCCAGCTGATGAAGTTGCTGGCATACATTCACGTCAATGTCTCAGCCATCCTGCACTGTCCTGGCACATGGACATTACATTGCGGAGGACATCTGGTGTCTCCCCCCAATATCTATCAATGACCTCGTGTAATTATGGATCGTACCAGCAAGGTTACGGATACTGTCATTGACAGTGGTGTTGTGAGCCCTCTGTGCCCTTAGTCCCTGCCTGGTGTACCGTTCCATATGTGCCTGTGTCTGCATTACAGACCAGAACATAGCTGAGGTTGTGAGACCTGTGGGGGCACGTCGGCCAGGGGAATTACAACCAGCAGTGCTCCCACGAGCACCCCTGGACATCTGCCTATGTGGTACCATTCCAGGTGTCTGTGTATGGCTGCTGTGTGGGGTTGCATGTGCCATAGATACCACACTATCCTGGTCGATGCCTACTGTATGCTGTTCTTCCGCTAAGGTCATTGGTGTTGAGGGATGTATCGGCAGTATGAATGCGTGCATAGATGGGGTGGACAGCTGTGTAATGTCAATTGGCGGACCAACGACAGACCCTGACAAACCTGCCTTTGCCACTACACATGTGTCATCATGCCCATTATTTGTGGCAGTGACCTCAGGTTCCCTGCTGCACTCATCCAATACCTTAGCACCTGTGAGAGGAAGACAGGAAACACACTTCACAATCTGTACAGGACACATGCACACATGAACACATGCACACATGAACACATGAACACATGCACACATGCACACATGAACACATGCACACATGAACACATGAACACATGCACACATGCACACATGAACACATGCACACATACACTGCTCAGTCAAGTTGACGCGCACACACACACACACACACACACACACACACACACACACACACACACACACACACACACACACACACACACACGCACACACCAACAGCAATACGGAACATATCTAGTAGTGGTTGATGGTGCAGTACAGTATCACAAGCCAAAGAGTCCTATCACACGTGTCAGCATACAGGATGTGTGTTGCTCAACAGCATGTAGTGCGAGTATGGAGAGTCCTTGTTGATAACAGTATACATGTCTTTGATGCATATATGTTGCTCAATGATTGTCCTCACCTTAGAACACAACGTGTACATGGACACAACATTGCTGTGCAAGTCTGGAACACTTTCCAATGTCCTGTGCACCATCACTCATAGGTATACATACCATGGCTGGATGCACACAACTGTTAGGTGTATATCAATGAATGCTATGTGTAGTACTGTAGTCACTGTAACTGGATGTAGTGTAGTACTATGAGCCATCATCAGGCAGCATTATGTGGTCACTCAAGGCCACTAATGTATGTCACACTGGCAACTATCTTGCTGTACCTGACCTGCACCACTTTGGCTACATTAACCATTTCACAGCCAGTTGTTACATGGGTATGTAAGGTGTTCAATAGGGAGCATTGCCTCACATGAATGTGTTGTGTGTTGAAGCGTGTCACACCGCCCCATGATAGTCCCCTACCCCCAGGTATAGTATGCGTGCTGTGTTGTTGACATTTGGGATACTGGAGTATGACCTTACAGCAGGTGTCTGCATACGCCATGTGTATCAAATTAACACTAACTGCATATGACAAAGTGGTGTATGTTGTGTGCATGTGTATTGACTCTGCATATACAATAGCCACTACAGTGTTCCACAATTGGTTGGGATGCTCTGTGTATTGCATGTGTTTGAGGTGGATATTCATGTTACTGGGATGTGCATAGTCCCACAGAGAACATGCAGAGCATGCATTATGTGTAGGTGTTTTACATGTGTATATGGCCTACAAGTCTCCTATGACATGCACATGTTATATGCTATATTAAATGTAGAACACTCACCAGCATGGGTGTGTTGTCTTGCTATTACACCAGAGAGACCTAGAAGGATAGGAGACAGTTTGTCAGTGTCAACAACTATAGCATTGCTGCTGTGTGTTTGCAATTCCACAGTAGTACAAGAGGTGACAGTCACAGGCATACAAATGATGTTCCAAATTATTAGTATTGCATGTCACCAGGCTCCACATCTTCTGAATACACAGTGCACATCTGGTACACGCATGTTCTAACAATTGATCTAACAGTAGTCTATGGATATGCCATGTTACCTGCACGCTCTGTATCTACATGCTGGGTGACTCCGGCCTCCATGTATCTTTACTTACTGGGACGCTCTCCACTGGATTTTGTTGATGGTTGGCC
>NW_025051594.1:0-11126 GCF_019279795.1 Protopterus annectens | reverse complement strand
CAATACGGGAAAGTGCATCCCTGGGCATGGCTCATAGCACCACATGTCTGCCAACAGACAGTGAACCAGTACAAAATCCGACAGCATATTGCAGATGTTAGGGGGCATACAAACTTTCAGTCATGGGCATGCTCAAATGAAGCCCCATGTCTGCCAACAACAGTGAACCATACATATCTGACAGTTGCAGATGTTAGTGCATACAAACCTCAGTATGCACCAGTCATGCTTTGCACACACATTGAATAGAATACACACATATATCCAAGGGTTTTACTTCATAATCTCAAAATGCTGAAAACATCCAATTTCAGCATTCCGAGATCATGGGATGCCGAAGTACCAGAGAATGTGGAAAGTGCATAACAGCAAATTTGAATATCTTGAATTTAGGCGGCTTATGCATTTCTAGTACATTGTGTTTAGTGTTATGGTGCCTGAAATTGCAGGTGAGTGGAAGGTGTTTTGTGAGCGTTTGTGTGTGTTTTGTATGTTGTATGTGTGGGTAAGGGTAGGGAGGGTGTAAGTATGAGTGCAAGTGTTGGATTTGTTGGTATTTGTGTATGTACAGCTGTAAGGTTTTGTGTATTTGTGTGCGAGCGAGTGGAGAATCCTGTGGTGATTTTTTTTTATGTTATGTACAATCTTGGAGTTGATATATATATAAGTAGGGGTGTGTGGGGGGTGCATCCCCCCACATGGGAGGTGCAGGGTGGCTTACACCCCTGCTTATATGTAGTGTAGGGTTGTTTGGTTTGTGTGCTGTGGGTGGAATGGTGTGTGTATGTGGTGTATGGTGTATGTATGTTCGTGATTGTGTGTTTCATGATTGTGGGATTCAGTATTGTGAATAGTTCAGCTTCATGGTCTCAGAATGCTGAAATTTGTTATTTCAACATTTCGAGATTATGAAGTGAAACCATCCAAGGACAACACACTACAATATGCCAAAAGTACACATACATAGATGTCTGGAAGAGAGTGACAGTGGCAAAGAGTCTTCCAGCATGAGGCCTGTCCCACCCAGCACACAGCCAAATGATTACAACCACATGATGTGTAAATGTCACTCACTGCAGAAATTAGCCACTGGTATCCCTCAGCATTACAGACTCTGTGGTGCAAGTGGTAGCTGTGCAACATGACTATACAAGGCAGTAGTCATCTAGCAGTTGTATACATGTAACTGCGGAATATAAACCTGCATGTGCCTGAGTGTGGTGTGTCTACCTCTAGATGAATGGGTTATGGCACATGTGCACACACTGCCCTCCCCATAGCTCTACTATGACAAGTCTGCTGATGTCATTCACTTTGAAATATACCTTTGAGAAAAGAGTAGCCCAATAATCTCTGTGGCACATCCTATAACTGTGTAATGCTGTAGTGTGATAAGCTAGTTAGGTAGGAGTTCTAATCCCAGACATGGCAACTGTGTGTGTGTGTGTGTGTGTGTGTGTGTGTGTGTGTGTGTGTGTGTGTGTGTGTGTGTGTGTGTGTGTGTGTGTCTGTGTAGGGAGCAATGCTTTTTAGGCTGGTCACACTCACTACAATTCAAATGCCCTATTCTGGCAAGGCTGCTGATGTCATTCACTTTGAAATACACCTTTGGGAAAAAAAGTAGCCCAGTAATCTCCGTGGTGCATCCTATAACAACATAATGCTGTAGTGTGATATAGTACATTGGTAGAGGTTCTATTCCCACGCATGGCAAGTGGAGCTTCCTATAACTGCATAAAGGTATAGTGTGATAAACTAGCTAGGTTGGAGTTTTAATCCCAGACATGGCAAGTGTGTGTGTGTGTGTGTGTGTGTGTGTGTGTGTGTGTGTGTGTGTGGGTGTGTGTCTATCTGTCTATGTAGGGAGCAATGCCGTTTAGGCTAGTCACACTCACTACAATTCCAATGCCCTACTTTGGCAAGGCTGCTGATGTCATTCACTTTGAAATACACCTTTGGGAAAGGAGCAACCCAGTAATCTCCATGGCATGTCCTATAACTGCATAATGCTGTAGTGTGATAAACTAGTTAAGTAGGAGTTCTAATCCCAGACATGACAACTGTGTTTGTGTGTCTTTGTCTGTGTAGAGAGCAATGCTTTTTAGGCTAGTTAAACTCACTACAAATCAAATGCCTTACTTTGGAAAGTTTGCTGATGTCATTCACTTTGAAATACATCTTTGAGAAAAGAGCAGCCCAGTAATCTCTGTGGCATGTCCTATAACTGCATAATGCTGTAGTGTGATAAACTAGTTAGGTAGGAGTTCTTTTCCCAGACATGGCAATTGTGTGTGTCTCTGTCTGTGTAGGGAGCAATGCTGTTTAGGCTAGTCACAATCACTATAATTCAAATGCCCTACTTTGGCAAGGCTGCTGATGTCATTCAGTGTGAAATACACCTTTGGGAAAAGAGTAGCCCAGTAATCTCCGTGGTGCATCCTATAACAACATAATGCTGTAGTGTGATATAGTACTTTGGTAGAGGTTCTATTCCCATGCATGGCAAGTGTGGATGTTTGCGTATGTTTCTTTGTGTAGGATGTAATGTTTTTGAGGCCATTCACATTCACTACAACCTCAACTGACCTTCTTTGGCAAGCCTGCTGATGTCATTCCCAGTGAAATACACTTTTGGGGAGGGAATACTCCAGTAATCTCTGTGGCATGTCCTATAACTGCATAATACTGTAGTGTAATAAACTAGTGAGGTAGGAGTTATAATCCCAGGCATGGCAAGTTTGTGTGTGTCTGTGTTTGTCATTCATATCCTGTGTGGAGGTGGCTGTGAGCGTGTAACAACTGGGCTCATTGTGGAGTGGGTTTTGCAAATTTCTTATATGTTGGCCCTACTATATGTCACAATGTCCACCTGACAAGGATAACAGATGTGAAATAGCCGAGAGGCTGGGGTGCCATTCCATACTCCTACATGTGACATCAAGGCCTGGTGAACAAAGGTAGCAACCCTTGCATTACCCAGAGAACAGTCTCAATGCATGTCTCATACACAAACACACTTGCCTAGGCAACAACCGCTATGTCAGTAGTACCCTGCGTATTGCCCACAGATAGTAACCATAGTGTGATTGCAGTGGACTACAGAGGGCATGGCAGCCTCTCCATCAGTACAATTGGCACGTACATGCAGACAGTGTGCAACACCTGTGGTGCCATCAAATGTGACCCACAAAGGACATACCATGCCTTAAAAACATGCCCTGTATGTACAGATGCCACTGACACCAGGGAATACCTGTATCATGCTATCAATGTAGGTGCAGGGTCAATCTGCTGTCCATTACTAATTCCCATCACATGAGGTCAAGACTGGCACATCTGATGATAATCTTTGTACACAACATGGGCGAGACACCCCAGGTACAGTTCCATATGTCACTGTACATGCATGTGGGACGTGTGCACATCCCAGACAGCGCCCATGTCTTGGACTAAAGAACACATGCATGGCAAGCATTGCACAGCAATGGACACACACAACTGTTACCCAGGTGACTGGATGGTGAATACAATACCCACCTATGTGGGCCAATCCAGACACTACACCCCTGAGCCACACTGCAGACCATTGTCATGTGGCCTGATGCCAAAGTATACCCCTCAATTAGCCTTGTATAGCATTCTGACACAGACAACCACTACACACCTGTGAAGCAATGCATGCATGCATGTCAGTACTGGCACCCTGTGTCTGTGTGTGTGGTGTATGATGCTTTTGACCACATTCACACTCACTACAACTCCCATTGGCATACTGAAGCATGCTGTCTGATGTCAGACACCTTCACATACCCTTTGCCCATATAACCTCCGGATAACCCCTGTGGTGCATGTGATATGTGCACATTACTGTATTGTGGCAACCTAACTAGTTAGGAAGTGTATTCCTGACCCTGACAAGTGTGTCAATGTGTGTGAGTCCCTGAGGGGGTGTGGCTGTGTTGACATTGACACCTGTTCATGTGGAAATGCATGTGTACTACACCTACCATATCACTACCATATCACTGTACCAGATGTCACTCACCATCACATATACATTTGGACAGCTCCTCAACATGTAAGCTATGTAGTGCATGCAATAACTGCATACACATGTGATAGCAATACATAGTCATTCAGGGGTTTGAAACTCTTTACTGGTAGGTGTGTGACACAAACAAGCTTAGGTTTTACTCTCCCATCCCTTCCCTGACTTACTTTGTCTCTGTCTGTTTCTCTCACTCCCTCTCTGGTGGATGTGGAGAACTACACCTGCTTTGCTTAGGCAGCAGCTTGTGTTTTATAAGTGATACTCATGATCAGCTGATGGCCTCTGCACGAATTGCAGCCCTCCTCTAGCTGATTACATGAAGAACAGCTGTGATAGCATTCCCATAGCCAATTGCATTGAAACACACTCCAATATCTAGGAACATCATGTTGGTGTTGGGACTTTTCATTCACTGTGAGCAGGACATAGATCTGGTGTTTGGCAAACAGCATCACAGATGGATTTGGGGTTTACCTCTAACAACAAACACTGTGGAAACAGGCCAACACACAGGAGGGGGATGTGCCTGACATGACTACAGAATGTAAGTGTTGCTATTCTACATTTGGAGTAATGTTGATTTAACAGGGTGTGTGTAGGTATGGCTGGTCTACATGTTTTAATACCTGTCATGACAGTGCTATGTTTTTGAGGAAACCCCCATCTGTAGGGTCATCTGCAGACTGGGCAGTGTGTGGTGTCTTTTGTTTCCTGTGTTACTCAAAGAACACCTATCTAAGAACTGCAGAAGCATAGTGTGAGGATTGCAGTCAGTACATAGTGACAGCCATGACAGTTACTGATTTCATATCCCTCATAGGACATGTGTCACAACAAACCCTGTTATAATAGTAACTGTATGAGATTATCACAGCAACATGTTAATATTGGCCCTGTGTTTGTGCCTCCAGCCACAACTCTGATAGCCTTTGTACATATGTCATGCAGTAAGAGGTGCATATGTTCTGTACATCATTATTTATTGACATCATATCTAATAAGCCAGTGAGATATCAGACTGCTACACATGCTATGTATAGTAGGGATTATATCTGAGGACATAATCTGGGCATTTTGTGATTGTGTGTACAGTACTAAGGTCTGTGTATTTATGGTGATTGTCGACAGTGTGTGCATTGCAAATATGTATCTTGGCCTGTGTACAGACTGTGGTAAATGTCATTGTTCTTGGTCCTGTTCTGCCTGATGTTACATGCTGCTCCAGTGTATGGTACCCTATCGGCTTACATGTTTGTAGGGCCAAACACACACATGTCCCATACCACAGACAGGCATTGGACCACACTGCGTAGTGGCCCAGTATATATAGGGCTAGTGTGTGAGTGGCACATATGAGGATGGTGTTGAACAGACAGTCCATATACTGTAATATTAAGCTAGATTACCATATGTGACTGTGTTCACGTTGGTTGCGGGTATGCACTTTCACGCAGGTGTCTGTTACTCTGTGCTGTGACATGTCTGTAGAGCCTGCTATATTTGCAGGTACATGTGTATTCCCCCATAAGAAATGTAGGCCAGTGTTGTGGCAGTCTGCCTGTAGTTTGCACAGTGCTTTGTTACATGCCTAGCAGCTTAGTCTACTTACCCAGTGTGATATTATGTCCAGATTTTTGCCAGATGTACTTCTGCTGGGCCACCATAACTGTCATGTATTTCTGACCCTGGCAGGGTGTGCAGTTCACTGCCTCTGGCCATGGACACAAGGACTGTGCCTGCCTCCATGGACATGTCCAGGTACAGGCCTCTATGTGCTACTCTCCCCTGTCGATGACAGATGTCCACTTCAGGTCCCTCCTGGCATTGGCCAGGACCATGTCCTCGTGGCCTGCTGTGGTGTGGTGTGGACAGTGTTCCCCCCCGCAGTGCTGGGGCTGGTACTGCCACTATGGTTGCCTCTTGGTGTCCTCACACATCCACATTGACTGCCAGCTGTCAGTGTTGCTGGCCTACGTCCATGAGCCCATTGCCACACTCCTACTACATGTTAAGCACGGACATACCATGGTCGATGAGGGCCATCATCTCACCAGACCATCTATCCATGAGCGGGGTATAAGCACGGATGGCATCAGACAGTTCATGGACATTGTCAATTGCAGATGTGAGAGCATCCCTCTGCAGCCTCAGGCCCTATCTGGTGTAACGTTCCATATGTGCCTGTGCCACCATGACAGCCTGAAGCATGCGCCTAGTGGTACCAGTTGTGGCACATCTGCCAGGGGCATGATGACCAGTGGCCCTACCACAAGCACCCTGGGACATCTGCCTATGTGGTGCCCTGCTGGACATCTGGCTATGTCTGTTGTGACCAGACACAGTAGGCATGGTTACAACACTCTCCAATACACTGCCACCAAATGCCAGATGTCCCTCCACTATGGCCACTGGTGATGGGGTATGTATAGGCACTGTGAGTGGGGTTGGGGTTGCTAAAAGGGGGATGTAAAATGATGGTGCTGTTTTGGACCCTGACAACCCCTCCTGTGCCTCAACAGTACTATCATCATCTTTGGTGTCTGTATGGACACCAACATCAGATTGCATGCAGGAGGGACCTTGACCCACCTCGTCACCTGTGGGCAAAAACAAGAAATGCACTTTAAGTCCTGTACAGCATTGCATAACAGTACACACACACACACACACACACACACACACACACACACACACACACACACACACACACCACCTTAATACCTACCTGCCGGTGACTTTACAGGCAGTCCCACATTTATTCCCATGCGTTCTCCATCCTGCATGACACTTGGTAACATGCACTCATTAATACAACTCATTAACATATCATTCCTCTAAATGCCAAGACAAGTAATCACAACACAAGCCCTGTTACTCCATTACCTCCCTGACCTGAGTGGAGTGGTTTTACATGGCCTCACTGCTGTCATTCAGTGTTCACCCTGTGTATGTCTGGACATTGTGAGCATGGGCGCTATATGTGAGGGGCTACTATGTTTATTCCATAATATCATGCACTGGAGTGTCATGTGTAAGTATTGCTCAGTACATGCCAGATACGCTGCTCAATCAACCTATCATGTGACATCTGTAATATATGGATACACTCCCTGGTGTTGTCTATTAATTCCCATACGCATCTGTAGTGCTGCATACATGGGTTGTCAGTCACCTCTCTGCTGAATGTGATATTAAGGGTATACCTGGTGTCTACCTTCCCTCCCAATGCATGCTCCATGCTACAGACCTTAATATACTATCAGCTGTCATGTGATTACATACATGACAAGTATTCTTGGTGTGTCATGTGTCAGTCCATGTCCATGTAGTGCATGACCCCAAAGGGAAGTACTGCTGTATGAACAACCCCACAATCATACGTGCATTCATGGACACCCACACAAAGACATACACATGCATCCTACATGCATCACCCTCCATCCACTTCACCAGAGTTACCCTACAGACAAAATAACCACACACCGAGACACACACACACACACACACACACACACACACACACACACACACACACACACACACACACACACACACACAAACACACACACACACACACACACACACACACACACACGCACAGGTGAGGTTGTAAAATGATAGTACACACAGTCCTCCTATTACCCATTTGTCAACATGCATAACATCTGGCACACAACAGCATACAGTACAGCTAAAGTCAATTCATGCTAGCAACAGTATATGTGGGTGATGCATGTGCTGTGTTAGTAGGTGATGCCCCTTCCCCTGGATACCACAGCATCCATGTACACAGTATTGCTGTGCACCTGTTCTGTACCCTGCCATGTACTGTGCACCAAACCTCACAGGCGTACAACCCATTGCTGAATGTGTAGTACTGTGTCAGTTATGTCACTGCTAATGCTCAAAGCCCCTATGTTTTCCAGCAACACATACCTGTGATGATATGTGGACAGATGTCATTTGTGAATGCCTGATATCCGGTTTACAGATTTCAACTTCAGATGACCATGTCTGACCAATCCAATACTATTACACTGACAACCGTCAGAGCATACCTTGGCAATGGGGAGTGAACACACCCTTATTTATATGATGCACCCTTCTGTGATCTGTGATGGGACCACATCACTGCATATATTAACAGTACATGAGCTCAATATGTAACATATGTCCTGTACATTCACATGCAGTGTCTACGGAATGTGTTAGGTGTGTGGATGCTGACCATGATGCATAGACTCCATGTGTGCATATGTGTGCACACCCTTATAATGACGGTTTGTTGTTTATTATTTATTTCTTTCCAGTTTGATGACCAGGGAGGTCTACTGGGCTCAGGGAGCCCGTTTTTAGTGGAGGCCCGGGGAGAAAAGATCTGCATTACATAGTTTAGTTACATATACAATCATAGTAAAGAAGACACAATTACAATTTCATTTCATTCTAGAGAACAGGAATAAATTATTTGGTTACACAGTATCTAAATATTTAGGATGGCAGTGGCAACTTTATTGAGAGGGAGAATAAAGACTTACAAGGAAAAGATATAAAAAAAGGTGGGATGGGTTATTTATAATACATACAATTATGTTATTTACAATATGTACATTTATGTTAGGTTAGCTTGTACTCAGAGTTAGTCAGGAGTTCAAGGGGTGGATTGATTATTAAGCTAGGTGGGGATAGTGCAGTTGCATTTCCTGTTAGAGGAAAGGTAGGAATGGAGCTTAGTTTTAAACTTTTCAAAGTTTTCACAAGTCCTTGGAGAGGAAGGAAGAGAATTCCATTTTTTTTAGTTAAGGAAAAGGATAGAAGATGCTGACCAGCAGGGCAATTGAGTTTGTGGACAGTGATTAGGTTTTGGTGAGTAGATCTTAGAGTTCTTTGAGAGGTGTAAGGTTGAAGGATGTTGGTTAGTGCTGGGCACTTAGGTTAAAAATTAGTCTGTGGGCTGTAATAATTTGGAGATAGTCTAGATGGTTGGAGAGTTCAAGCCAATTTAACAAATGAAGGGCAGTACAATGATGGGAGGAGAATTTGGCTTTGGTTGCAAATTTAGAAATCCTATTATAACAGACTTCCAATTTGGAGGAGAGAGATGCAGATAAGTTTGTTAGTAGAGGAGCACCATACATTAGTGAGGGGAGTAGATAGGTAGTGGCGAGAGTTTGTCTGGTGGAAGGAGAAAGAAAGTGGATTTTTCTGTATAGCATGCTAAGTTTTATATGGGTTTTCTTAATGTTTTGCTGGATGTGAGTGTTGAATTTTAGGTGTTCATCAATAGTAATCCCAAGTAGTTTAACGAAGGGAACAACCTCTATAATAGAGTTGTTTTGGCTAATAATTTGGAACGAGTTTTTATCAAGGGGGAAGCTTTTGAGGGAGAGAATAACAGTATTTTGGATTTCAAAAAACGATATTATGTCCAAACAAATGAAAAAACAAATATCACGGCCGGACTGCAGAGAAACGTTCTAAAATACTTAAATTTAAATGCTTAAAAATAAAAGTTACATTTTTCGTCCTGTTTACATACAGGACTTCTTCAGAAAAATCACACAGTTAGAAATTTCAAAGTGTAGTATTTATACAATGTTTATAAAAAGCGCGCAAAATTTTTAATTGACGCTTATCTTCTTAAAGAAGTATATGTGCATACATGATAACAAAAAGACAAACAGAAAGAGAGACAGGACAACTTCAGTTTATACTGACAACTTTACAAATCGCTTTATATGTATAAATATATATAAATGCATGTGTATATAATTATATACACATATATATTATATCTCAATGGGGGAAATGTATATATATATATATATATATATATCTCACATGACCAACATTCAAATGCCTATGATTTAATGTTTCTGATATTCTGAGGATGTCGAATACACGGAAAATTAATTAAATAAAATATTTGGATAAATATGTGCAAATATGTGTGTATAGATCTGTATGTGTTTATACATATCGAAACATGTACTATATCAATTTAATTTTTATTAAAATTTATTAAAATTATTAAAATTCAAAGATGTGTTGTATATGGACATACTACATATTTTTTTGTGTTATATGTACACATATACACACACATCCACACCCCCACACACCCACTCACACAAACACATGCACACCCACACACACACAAACACCCGCAAAAGGTTCACACCCACACAAACACAACCTCCACCTCACTTTATACACGATATATAAAAATATGTAAATATAGCATGTATTTTATGAATTTTATAGAATGTGAGATGTGAATTATTAAATAATAAATTATCAAGTATATAAAATGTAAAATAAATATAATATGCAATGAAATATATACCGATTGTGCCTTTGAATGTTTGTATGTGCACCATCTGAATTTGCATTTCAATAAAAATTATAGAATGCTCAAAAATTCTATATTAACAATTCATCAAATATTTAACATGCAATGTTTGATAACACCTTACAATAAAAAACACTTTACGTTGATATATATGTTAATAAATTTAAATAAAAAAATACATAAATTTAATAAATTTAATAAATATAATATTGATATTAATATTTATATCCATAATTTAAAAAATTGATAATTCGATGATACCATACATTTTATATCCTATAAAATTTTATATATATATATATATATATATATATATATATATATATATATATATATATATATTTATTTATTTTTATTTTTTACAAAATACAAAATATTATAAAATATTAGATATGAAATATTTATATAAAGGACTGTTTATATGACCAACTATTGATTATTATGTTGGAAATTATGTTTCATTGTTGTTAGAAATCGTTTTATATATTATAACCTATCTTTCTAAACTTCTCAACCTCAACAGGCACATTATTGAACATTTATCATTTAGACCTGGGTTCACAAAGGCATTCAATCTAAGTTGCCAAATCAGTTCCATTTTCTCCAATAGTAGGGTAAATGGCCCTCCTTTATCATCTTGTTGTATTTAAATTTGTGTTGTGGATGCATTATGATATGCATTGCCAAAGCATTGTCCTTTTTGTGAATTCAATTCGAACGAAG
>NW_025051593.1:0-12743 GCF_019279795.1 Protopterus annectens | reverse complement strand
CCCAGGTTTTGGTGGTAGGGGGGGTTTCTCCTGGGGGCCTAATGTTTTGCCCTCTGAGAAACTGCCTTAAGTTAAAAGGGCCGGAGGGTGAAAATTAAAAGGGAAAAAGGAATCCGTTTTTTGGGGGGGGGGGTTTTTTTTTTTAGTGAGGCCTTCCTGGTGCTGGGCCTCCACAGCTTCCAGAATAACATCCATAACTGCTTTCGAGGAAGAGGAGCTGGCTGGTTGTTTAGGTGATTTGCCATGCAGCCAAATTTAAGGTTTTGAGCTGTGTGTAGAATCTGATTGTCTTGCTGTGTGAGCAAATGAGCAATTTGTGGTAAAATCCAAGGTGGGCCCTGGGCCAGTATTCCTTAGTAGTGGGTACCAGTGCTGAAGTGGCCAGTCTGGGGCTATGAGTATCATTCTGGGTCTCTCCTTCCTGACTTTCAGCAGCACCTTTGTGAGGAAAGGGCAATGGAGGAAGGCATATACTGTCAGGTTTTTCCAACTGAATGAGAGTCGTCCACTTTCCAAGCTTGATGGTGAAGGCGTCCTTAATACAAAAATTTTGTTAGCTGATAGTTTTGGGGGCTGGCAAACAGGTCTATGTCTGGGTGGCCCCTTTCTGAGTTATCATTGCAAATACTTGTGGATCCAGTTTCCACTCGTAGGGGATCCATGATGTTTCTGCTGAGGTCGTCTGCTAATGTGTTCTTTTTTCCTGGCAGGAATTGAGCTTGTAGCTGAACTTGGTAAGCCAGTGCTGTGTTCTCACAAGGTCATTTGCTTGCCTGCATAGAGGGTAGGAGTGTGTACCCCTTGTTTATGTGTACCACATTACTGTGGTGTTTTCCATCCTTATTGTGGTGCTGTCCTGGATGCAAGCGGTGCGCCAGAGGCTGTCAGGGCATTCTGGTACAACTAGCATTTCTTTTTGATTGATGTGCAGATTCCTTTGATCTGCAGTCCATATACCTTGAATGCACTGTCCTGCCATGTGTGCCCCCAGGCATAGTCCGATGCATCTGTTGTCAGTTTGCCTGGCTGGGGGCAAGGTGAAAGGCTGATCCTTGTTAAGGTGACATGCCTGTGACCACCATAGAAACTCTTGTTAAAGGCAGGGAATGAGAGATATCATTGTGTCCAAGCTGTGGCTGTGTTGAGACCATACGCTTTTTAGGTACCATTGTAATTTCCTCATTATGCAGCTTTGCAAATGGTATTAGTAGTAATGCAAGATGCCATAGAAGCTTCCAGGGCCTGCAGAATTTTTCTTGCAGGAGTTGGGTCTTTGTTGCCATTGTTTTGAAATATTGAGTCGAAGATTTGTAGTTGTTTGTCTGGCGTCAGATAAGCCATCTGGGCGTTGTATTCAAGCTGGCACCCAGGAATGTCATATTTTTGTGAGGGCACTAGTTTTGATTTTTCGTTTTACTGTGCATCCCTAGGCAACTTAGAAGGTGTTTTTACAAAGCCAGATGTAAGAGGATGTCCTTGCTTTCTGCTTGGATGCCGAAACTAGTCGTCCAGGTATGGCAGTATATTTGGAATTCCTCTTTGTCTGCAGTATGCAATTACTGGTGCCAGGCATTTTGTGAAAACCCTGGGCGCTTATGATGGATAAGCCAAAGGGCAGTGCAGAGAATTGGCCAATGGGTTGAACCTGCAATGAAGCGGAGGTATCTTCTGCAATTTTGTCTGATAGGGACATGCAGTGCATGCCTCCTTGAGGTCCAATCGTTACCCTTAGCCATGCTTTCTTGCCCAACATGGGAAGAAGCTGCTGTAGTGTTAGCATCTTGAATTTGGGTACTTGTAAGAAGGTGTTTAGAATTGAAAGGTCCAGAATTGGTCTCCAAGCATGGTCCTTTCTGGGGACTAGAAAGAGTCTTGAGTAAAATCCTTGGCCTTGCTCCCGTGTAGGTACCAGTTGAATGGCTCTCATGTCCATGAGAGCTGTAATTTTTTATGCCTCTGCCCATTGATTTTGTGGCAGGTTTGGCATTCCTCATCGTTGGCAAGGTGTGGAAATGGAATCTGTATCCTTGTGAAATAATGTCTAGGACCCATTTGTCCTTTGTGACGATGCGCCAGTTGTCTGAAAAAGTGCTAATTTTCCTCCCATATATATATATATATATATATATATATATATATATATATATATTATATATATATATATATATATATATATATATATATATATATATATATATATATATATATATATATATAGGAGCTGCCAAGAGAGTTTTGTAGCCATATGAGGTTTAAGTGATTGTGTTTGCCTTCTAGTAGTTTGGGGCCTGTCTTCTCCTCCCTTCTGTGTTGCAGTGCCCATTGGCGAGGTTTGTAATGGGTTTGTGGTTGTCCTCTGCCTCTTGGGCATCTGTATTTACCCCTCTGAGGTCTGTCAGTAGCTGGAAAGGACCAATTTTTTGTTGGCCAATTTCTGCTGAAGCGAGGGGGCTGAAACTGTAAGAAATCTTTGACCGTCTGCATAGATTTTGCCTTATCCTCAATTTTCTTTAAGACTTCTTCTGCTTTAACTCCAAATAGGACATCCTGCTGTAAGGGAGCATCTAGTAACTTTGCTTTAACATGATCAGGCAGAGTTTGTTCCTTTAACCAAGCATGCCTACATATAACAGACCCAGTAACAGCTGCTCTACAGAAAGCTTCCAAGGAATCAAATCCACATTGTAAAGTATGTTTGCCCACCTGTTCAGCTGCATGCAACAGATCCTGCATTTCCTTCAATTCAGACTGTTGAGGGTGTGTGCTCATCTTTTGTTTTATTTGAAACATTAGAAATTGCTGGTATTTTAGCATGTGAAATTGACAATTTAGTTCTCTCATAGCTAGAGTGGCTGAAGTGTAAACCTTCTTCTCCCACCTGTCTAGTGCTCTGGAGTCCCTTTCAGAGGGTACAGGAGTTTTTGCCATACAAGCCTTAGCCCCTTTGGGACCCTGGGAGATAGTCTCTGGGTCAGCAACAGGGCTTTTATAAAGGAATTTGTGGGAGTCAGGCACTCTATAATATCTGTCTGGTTTGGCTGGAGCAGGAGGCAGAGAATCTGGATTTAAACTAGATTCTAAGTAAACATCATCCACAATGTCTAAAACTGGGGGGATAGCAAGTGGTCTGTGCTGGGGGAGTAAAAGAAACTCTCTGAGCCTTTTCTTTAAGTCAGAGTAGTCCTGACCTTCCCAGTGAAAATGTTCCCTCATAGTATGTAAAGTTTCCCCAAAGGAGTAGTCTTCAGGGGGGAGAAGCTGAGGGAATGGAATCCTCAGCATCAGAATCTTCATAAGGGGGAAAGGAGTAATCTTGTTCCTCAGAGAAGCCTGAGGAACTAGACACTTGGTCAGAGGAGGCATAATCTTCCTCTTGTCTAGGCCTTTTGTCGGGTGGGGGTTGGGAACCCCTGATTAAAGAGATCAAATCTTCAGCCATTTTAAGCATCTGTTTTTTAGGCATGGGCCTTGAACTGAGACTGAAGTGCAGTCTTTTTGGTTTAAGAGGAGTCTTAAACTTAGGATATGTTTTTATGGCGAGTGTCGTCGGTCTGAAGACACCTTCAGAAACCGAAGGTGTTTCTGCAGCACCGGCTTCTCTTTCTGCAATGTCGTCGGTAGGACCTAAAGAAAATGGCTGCGTCGGCCTAGAACTCTCCGCCATAGGATCCGAAGCGGTCTCGGGTTCCAATTGTGCGATAGCCAGGGGCTGCGTAGGCACCTCACTGAAAACTGGTGAACCGGAGACCGGCCCAGCTGAGGCCTCAGAGTCTGGCTTGGGTCTAGGCTGCCTGTCCTTATCTTTGCGTTTTTTGTGCATGCCGGTAGTCGGTTGCTCCGACGGCATAGTGTAATTAAATTTTCTACCAAAGTAGTGTCGTGCAAAATCAAAGCGTCATTTTATAGTTCGCTTATTTAACCTAGCACAAAAGCGACAACCAGTGACGTCGTGGTCTGGGCCTAGGCAAGGTATACAATAAGAATGAAAATCCTTATGAGGTATTTGCTTCCCACAAGAAATACAATTGTTAACTTTTTCTGACATCGGTCTGAGGCAAGAAAAAAGTTTCCCCAACGGGGTACTTAGCTTTATTGAAGACTTCGGATCTGAAACTCGACTTCGAATATCTCAGGAGTCGGCCGACCAGCACTTGCGAACTGCTTCTGCTTCGGGCACCGCGCGGCAAGAAAGACTGAAGAAAATGGTGTCGGATGCATCATATATACCCCTGGTGCACTGACGTCAGGGAAGAAGCGACAGCAACCGACGCCGGACCAAGACTTTGGAATTCAGGCCGACTGCGGGACCGCCTGACGACAGGATAAACCAAGTGTGATGACTGCAGCAGGGTAACACGATGAACATAGTAGCAGTTTAGTCCAGGCTTCCTAAAAGAGTTCAGCTTTAATTGCTGAATTGGTGGGGGGTAAGAATGAGTTGGTCCAAGGCATTGGAAATAATGAATTCCAGAAAACGATGAGCAAATGTGTTGGTACACAAGTAATTTTCCCAGTTAATGGAGGGGTAGTTAGTCTCCCAGTATAAGGGTATTGGGTTGTACCTTAATATTTTCCAGTGTGTTTAGGAATGTAGAGTGGGAGCCTTGGGACATGATGGGGGATCTATTGCAGGCTACAACCTGGACTGCAGTTTTACCCAGTGTTATTTGTACCTGAAGTATCTCCGATGCATTATGTTGGGCTACTAGTCTGGAGGGGTGCATATGCTTTATGAATATGGAGACACCACCACCTTTAGTGCTTTGGTCCAGGTTTAGGGGCCGAAAGGTGTGGTATGAATTATAGCCTGGTAGTGCTGGGGTGCTCCTCCAGAGCCTTGAACCAGGTCTCTGCTCAGATGTCGATGTTCTCCATTTTAAGGAATGCTTCAAGTGAGTGCATTTTGAGATTTAGACTTCTAGCATTGAGTAGCATAACCCTCAGATTTTGTTTGCTTGTAGCCGTTATGGTGGTAATTTTGTTGTCTTCAGGACATTGCCTAAAAAAAGGCACTATAGGGGTGGCAAGAGCCTTGGCCAGTATCCGGAATCCCTGGGGTGACAGGTGCAGGCCATCTCTGGTGAAACATCGAGGTCTGTCGATCATGTCATCCCAGGCAGACAGATACTGATCCTTAGAATGACACCAGAAGCTTAGACAAATGTTGAAGTCAATCATTTTCTGCTTGTACTGTGGTATCATTCTGGGTGATGGTAGGATGCTACTCAGATCTAGGGTCATACATGCCTGGGCTGTAAGATTCAAGAGTTCCTCTTGGTCTCTTTTTATGTAGTCCAGGGAGGTACATTTCAGGTCATTCACACCAACATGGACAATGACAGAATCATATTTGTACCTGTTGTGGAGTGACCTAAGTGCGTGCATTATGTCGTGGATCCTGGCACCCAAGAGGCAGCTGGCCGTAACGTTCTTCTTATTCAACCTAGTGAGTGGGACATCAGTGTGCCTTATCTTCCATTGTTATCTTTTGTTCCCTCTTCTATCACTTTTGGAGCTCCTCTTGCAATTAATGTAAGTAGTGTTGTCGTCTCACAGTAAGATGCTGTCCGGTTTGATTCTCAGCTAGAGCGTCTTCTACATGGAGACATGCATGAATGGGCATACCTTTGTTGAAGGTTGTGCGTCAGGGCTGGTAACTCGGCACATAAAAATCAACTACCAATCATTAGCGAACCGGAGTTCCGCTGTGGTGACCCCTAACTGGGAAAAGCCGAAAGACACAACAACTCCGCTTTTCCTTTGCCCAGATATTCCACTGAACAGCCATCCTGAAAACCTTTATCATATTCACATGTTCAGTTCTTTCCAGGAGTGTCCTGTAGCATAGCTAGTTGCACTCTATATTTTTAATATAGTTCACTACTCATTCTTTTTTATATTTATCTGTAAGACCATTAAGACTGAAAGACATTACAGAAAGAATCATTTTCTTATACAGTTATTACCACCTTTTACGCACAACTGCCTTTTTGTTAAATGTCTAGTTCCAGCTTTTATGTTACATGTATATACTGTTTGGCATCTTCACATATTGAAGTGTTTGCTTCCTAATAAGAAAACAAGTTATAAGTTGATAGCTAGACAGACAGGCTAAAGTTATCCAAAAGAAAGGTTAGTCATGCTAAGATGCAAGGTACAGCATGTGCTACTAGTAAGTGCTATTTGATTTTGTATGTCTCTGTAGCTCTCCCAGTTAAGAAAACACTTGAATGCTTTCAGTAAACACTTTCTCCAAGCCACTTCTCTTTATCAAATTGTCTTCTAGTGACATGCAAACCAGACACAAAACTGCTAAGCGTACACTGTTTATCAGAAAAAAAGCCTTACAATATTCAATATTCTTTTTCATTTACATGCTTTGTAATAAACTTGTTACTGGATAATGCCTAGGGTTTTAACCCTGTTATTTCCCTATACAAGCATGGGGAAAAAATCACATTGATTTTTCTTTTGTCATCTCTTAACCACACCTTTCAGCTCTCCCTATCTCCTCCCCTTATTTCATTGCAGTGCCAACATTTCTTAAAACTGAACAAAGAAAAAGAGAGAAGGGTGAAAAAGTAGCATCTGTTTATATTAATATCCCCACTGCAATTAAAAACAACTGAGAAAACTTTACTTGAAGTCTAATTGGTTTTGTATTGTCTTTAAAGCTGTCACACCTGGGAAAATCCCTGATTGTTTTCAGAGAACATTATGTCCTAGCCAATTTCTCTGCTCTTTTTTTTTCTTTTCCCTCAGGGAATCACCTCCAGTTTCTCTTTATCAGATTGTCTCCATGGAGACATGAAGACCAGTTACAGAAATGCTACTTAGTATACATACATGCAATAGCTAGAAAAAAGCCTCATATTATTTAATATTCTTTTTCATTTACTTTCTCTCTGTCTTAAAGATCCTTAATCAGAAATTTCCCCTTGACAGAATGAAAACAGCACACTAATTTGAACTTTGTCATGCCTTTTCAACCAGGCTCCCTCTTTTTTTAATCATTGCATTGTCCATTGCCTGTATTTCTCAAAACTGTACAACAAGAATAAGACAAGAAGGGAGAAAAAACACCACCCATTTACAATACCCACTACACACAAAAAAACAGCATGCAAAGAAAACCATGCACCATAAACACAGTACTATTTAGAAAATAAAGTGCTTTCTTTACTTACAGTTGGCGTTCTCCCCTCTCTTCCCCTCCCCAAAGCATTTTTCCAAACATTAATGACATGAAGTAGGGCATATACTTTAGAGTCCCCCACACAAACAAATTTTGAAAAAGTCCAATATTTCCAGATTTTCTTGTTCTGTCATATTTCACAAATATAATTATTGCATCGTAATCCCAAATTAAGTTACTGATTTTATTACTGTTCTTCTCTACACCCAAATTCTGTCTCGGCTTCATTTCCAACATGCTCTCAATTCTAGTCAACTTTCACGCTCCCTTCCTTCTCTCCATTTTCCATTGAAATACCGGAAACGGTTTCACGGATACAGTCTCTCTGTGGTCTTAGTTACCAGAAGAACAAGCACAGCTTTTTGTTGGACAAACGTTTGTATTTCCTCCTTAGCACGCAATTCGCCAAAAAATGATTTTGTGTCTCCAGGGAAGAATACCTTTTAGACAGCTGGATACAGCAGTTTGAATCTCACACCTGTGTCTCGACATTTTCTGAACAGTGGAATGAATTTACTTCTTTTTTGCCTGGTGTACAATGAGTAATCATTCTCCACAAACACACTGCTGTCTACCACTTTCAGTATTTTGTCCACAGTTTTGTCAGAATCAACTCCTTCTGCTGGTAGGACTGCATCCTTACTATTGTAGGTCTAGGTTGCTTTCTTATGACTAGGTTTGGAGCATACACACAATGTGCCCGTTCAACTAACAGTTCCTGCTGTGGAATACCAATCCAGTTGCTTATTTCAGCTTTCATAAAAAATAATGCAGTCTACTTCTTCCAGCTTCTCTGGTATAGCTGAAAATCTCAGGTTTTCCCAACATGCTCTGTTTTCTAATTCTATTATTTTTTGAAACATCTCTTCTTGAGCAGTCTCATGTTCAGCTAACCTTTTCTTCATTTCGATCTCATCTGAATATGTTTAAAGCTTCTTCCATTTCTTCCGGCCTTTTGTTGTTTGTACTGATACACTCTACCAGTGTTTTGTTTATTTTAACCAGGTCTGTATGTATTTGTCTTGTATCTTCCTGTAGGCTATTAGAAGTCATGTCTAAAGGTTGCATTACTTTTTGCTGAACAGCTGCAGATCTCTCCCTAGTCACTGTTTCTTCCTCACTTTTTGTAGCAGATTTTTTTCCAAGTCTTCTGTCTTTCTTTATTCCTGGCATCCAGGCAGTGTACTTAGTAGCCAGTTACTGAAATTTACCCATAAACACAAAGTCTACTGGCCTTCTCTGCTGAGTTTCTGTTTTCACACTGGGAGAGCTAGAAACAAGCTGTTATTCAGTGTGCAGCCAACTTTGAAGTCACCCTCTCATATTTGTTAGCAGCAATGTGGATATTGTAAACTAGATTTCTTTAACCCCCCCCCCCCAAAAAAAAAGGTCACCAAAAGGTGTGCGTCACAAGTTTAGGACACAATGCAGAGCAGTTATTTTACTTTTTAAGCAAAATAGTTATTAAACTAACAAAACTGAGTTCTGCAGAATATGAAAGGTATCAGTGTCATCGCTCACCCAATAGTGTAAATCGGACAGACTCCCATGTGCTACTGTGTACAAGGAAGAAACAAGAGCTGCTTGTGTGTAGTTGAAATTCATTCCACTGAACCTTGAAACAACTTGTCAGGGACTGAAGAGGTGCAGCATACAGTGAAATGGCAAGTGTAGCAAACATCTCAAACTATATCCTGAACTGTAGAAACTGGAGTTGGAGAGGAGACGCCTCAAGTAGAAGAAACAATGAAACAGCTTGAGATGGAGAAGTGAGCAGACAAAAGCAGTAATAGCACAAGACATGCTCACTGTTCACCAAATGCACGTCAGCATCAGGGGTGAAAAATAAGCCATGAATTCTATGATAAACTATTACCTTAGTATAAAGGGGGGGTGACTAATACTCTAGCATTTGAATGAGACTTTTAAAGAGTACGGCAACTCATACTTTATAAGAAAAACGAATGATAGTGACTATCTTGACTACTTGAAAATGAATAACTGTTTCTGTGAATATTTCAACTCCAGAAACTTATAGAAAAACTTTTAAGAGAGCACAGGTGAATAGAAGAATGCAGTGTCAATGACCTCAATGCAGAGCTAAATGCTTTCATAAGCAGATACATGTGGATGTACAATTACTACTTAGGAAATGTCAGAAAACTGTATGATAATGGAACAAGCACTCAGTACTCTTCCTGAAGTTAAGAGAATATGGTTGACAGATCAGGCTATAACACTGCTGAGGAAATGGACATAAATGGTAATTTCCATCTGGCCTGTTTCTGTGAATATTTCAACTCCAGAAACTTATAGAAAAACTTTTAAGAGAGCACAGGTGAATAGAAGAATGCAGTGTCAATGACCTCAATGCAGAGCTAAATGGGATAGATTCATAACCCAGAGGCTTCCCATGCTTTGGAACAAGATCCCAGTTCATGTTAGGCAGAGCCCCTCACTGACTCTCTTCAAGAGAAATCTTGATGAGTGGATGGGAGATCGTAAGTTTACCCCAGGGGTCACATCTGTGTCACTGCTAGACAGGGGCACAGTATTCTAAATCTATTCTGTGCATTTTTGTACCATTTCATGGGGTGGCGAAAGCCACATCACTATGGCTACGCTTACAAATGCCCCAGGGCAGATAGCCTAGTACTAAACTATGAAACTATGAGATACATGTGGATGTACAATTACTACTTAGGAAATGTCAGAAAACTGTATGATAATGGAACAAGCACTCAGTACTCTTCCTGAAGATAAGAGAATATGGTTGACAGATAAGGCTATAACACTGCTGAGGTAATGGACATAAATGGTAATTTCCATCTGGCCTGTAGGGCACAACTGCATAAGAGAAGCTTACTTAGCACTACACGTAGGTACAATTACAAGGAAATGCTTTACAATTAGTCTGAGCTGTTTCATCAGTCCCTACATGCAAAACAGGAAGCTACTGGGTCCAGTACACACCAGAGTCATGATGTTTCCAATGTATCCAAGTGTGGCCTCTTAGAACTCCAACCATATACAAGTAAGAGTTATTCAATGGTTGTGGCAGACTAAACTACTAGGTATCCCCTAAGGCAGTGGTTTTGTTTACTACTGCCTAGAACCTCATACCAAATACTACCCATGCTCCTTGAAAATGGGAATATGGAGGTAGACCTCTTTCATGTCTAGTGTTACTGGGAGCTTATGAATGTCTAAGCATAGCAATATGGAATGCAGAGTTAGCATCTTGAACTCTTGAATCTTACAGACTTGTTTATTTTTGCCTGAAAGGAACATGGTCTATGGCCCCCTGTGTTAACGCTTCTGTGAATGGGACAAATTGTTGACAGACTCTTTGTTGTGAACTGGTTACAACTTGAAGGTTGTAACCTATGCAAATAATATGTAGTACCTACCAGTCTGTGGTTATGTCTCATCAATGATGAGAACAGCAGGCCAACTGGCCTATGATTTTGGTGCAATATGAGGAGTGGGTGGATTGGATGGTTGGAAGGGAGGAGGCTGGGTAGTGCCACCACAGCTGTTCCCTGAGGGGTCGGGACCCAGGTCTCCATCTTCTTACTGCCATTTTCTCTTTTGTGTAGCCTTCTTACCCTTCAGCTATTTAAGTTTGTCCTGCCTCTGGAAGTAAGTGTCTTGCTTGGAGGACTAGTTTCTGCTCCATTATACTGACATCCAATCAAAACACAAAACAAACTCACAAAAGTTCTGGGCTGCCATCAATAAAATCCTGCAACCAGGTAAAAACAGTACAGTGCCCTGAAACATCAATACCACTACCAATAATATTGCCAGCCTGTTCAACCAACACTTCAACAAATCTATTCTACCCCTCACTAACAATTCTCCTACTTCACATCTGAACCCATCATCCTCACCTGTAGAGCAAAACTGCTTCTCCTTACAACCTGTCCCTACTAGCACAATATATAAATATCTGAATAAGCTTAAACCCGAAACCCTGGCTACTTATAAACTACCTGCAGAATACCTTAAGCTTGCAGCCAGTCATCTCATATCCTGTCGTCCTGTTTATTACTTGCTCTTTGGCAGAACAACGCGTCCCATCACTGTGAAAAATTTCATAACACCAATTCACAAAGGGGGTAACTCGGTGGAACTATCTAACTACTGACTGATTGCCATTCTATCTCCCCTGTCAAAAATCCTCTAAAAATGCATATGTTCCCAAATAATGAACTACCTCCTTACTAATAAACTGCTGACCAGCACCCAACATGGATTCCTTCCCAATCACAGAACCACCACAGCCCTTATTAGCTTTACCAATACTGTAAATCAACACTGGAACAATGGCAACATTGTCCCCACTGTCTTCCTAGATCTCTCCAAGGCCTTCAATATGTTCTCCCATGCCAAACTCCTTACTGCACTCTCTGAACATAATCTACGCCGCTCCACTCCAACCTGGTTTCAGGACTATCCAACTATCAACAGGCAATAAAATGGTAAAAATTCTTTATCTCCTCTCCTACCTGTAACCTTAGGCGTCCTCCATGGATCCATCCTCATTCCTCTCCTCTTCACCATATTTACCAATAAACTTCACAAAGCTTACCCTGCATGTCATTCTGGTCCAGCATGCCGATGACTCCAGCCTAATCTGTTCTGCTCAATCACTACCTCAACTCCAGAAATTGACACAATAATCCTTTGCTACTGTTGAAACCTGGTTAGCCAACTCTCAACCCCCTCAAAAAAACATCTAATGATATTCCATCCAATAAAAAACATAGCCTCCTTTCCTTCATTCACAATATACTCAGCTAACAACTCCCCTATCACACCTGTCCCACACACCAAGCTACTAGGAGTTATCATACAGCACAACATGAAATTCAATATGCATATTGCACATACAATAAAAAAATCCATAAAAACTCAGAACCCTATATAGATGCAAAAAGTACCTCACCAACAACAGTAAAACTACCACTGTAAGAGCCCACCTAGTCTCCACACTTCTCTATGCCTCCTCCATACTCATCAACATAAACAAATCAGACTTGCTACAATAAAACAGCAAAGTTTGTAACTGACTCACCCTTCAGTACACATCACTGCCTAGCACTCATGCAACTATCCTGGCTAGAATTACCAAACCTGCTCACCTTTAACAAACTTAAAACAGCCCACCAAATCTTTTATGAACCCCAAAAAATCCTGTACTACATGGGTTACTGAATATCTATTCTAATAAATGTCTACTAAGATCTACCAACAAAGCATTAGCTGACATAACCAAAAGGAAAAAAATAACTCTGGGACTCCATCTACTTCTATTGCAAAAACATGGAATGCCATCCTCTTAGAAATCAGGACCACAGAAAACAAAAAATAACTTCAAAAAACTCCTCCAGTCCTACGTAAACAGCTCTTGGACATGTAACTGTTCCTGGGTAGCTCCCCATAATGGAACTATAAGATTTTCTCTACATAAAAGTACTAAAACTATACTCCTTCACTATCAGCCCTTCACTGCCAAATATACACCAACAAATAAAGAAATCTA
>NW_025051592.1:0-14370 GCF_019279795.1 Protopterus annectens | reverse complement strand
TTTTTTGTTTAGGTTGCAGTCCCACTCCATCCTTCTATTATTTTATACTCTACATCATTTAACCACTCTGACTACTCTCCCTACTATCAAGGCTCTTATCTCCTACCTTTCCCCACCTAAACTTACCTTAACAATCAGCTCTACTGATTGTTCTCCTAGGGTTCACTCCTTCTGTGGCTTTTGTCCACTAGATGGCAACATTTTCCTAGATCTATCCTACTGTCTCTAATCACAACTCACAGGCATCCAGTTCTCTATATCTTGTTTAGGTTGCAGTCCCACTCCATCCTTCTATTATTTTATACTCTACATCCTTTAACCACTCTGACTACTCTCCATACTAACAAGGCTCTTATCTCCTACCTTTCCCCACCTAAACATACCTTAGCAATCAGCTCTAATGATTGTTCTCCTAAGGTTCACTCCTTCTTTGGTTTTGTCCACTAGATGGCAACATTTTCATAGATCTATCCTACTGCCTGAAATCACAACTCTCAGGCATCCAGTTCTCTATATCTTGATTAGGTTTAGTCCCGTCCAGCCTTCTATTAATTTATACTCTACATCATTTAACTATTCTGATTACTCTCCCTACTATTAAGGCTCTTATCTCCTACCTTTCCCCACCTAAACTTACCTTAGCAATCAGCTCTACTGATTGTTCTCTTAGGGTTCACTCCTTCTTTGGCTTTTGTCCACTAGATGGCAACATTTTCCCAGATCTATCCTACTGTCTCTAATCACATCTCTCATGCATCCAGTTCTCTATATCTTGTTTAGGTTGCAGTCCCACTCCATCCTTCTATTATTTTATATTCTACATCATTTAACCACTCCGACTACTGTCCTTACTATCAAGGCTCTTATCTCCTACCTTCCCCCACCTAATCTTATCTTAGCAATCAGCTCTACTGATTGTTGTCCTAGCGTTCACTCCTTCTGTGGCTCTTGTCCACTAGATGGCAACATTTTCTTAGATCTATCCTACTGTCTTTAATCACAACTCTCAGGTATCCAGTTCTCTATATCTTGTTTAGGTTGCAGTTGCACTCCATTCTTCTTTTATTTTATACTCTACATCATTTAACCACTCTGATTACTTTCCTTACTGTCAAGGCTCTTATCTCCTACCTTTCCCCACCTAACCTTACCTTAGCAGTCTGCTCTACTGATTGTTCTCCTAGTGTTCACTCCTTCTGTGGCTTTTGTCTAATAGATGGCAACATTTTCCTTGATCTATCTTACTTTCTCTCATGACAACTCTCAGGCATCGAGTTATCTATATCTTGTTTAGGTTGCACTCCATCCTTCTATTATTTTATAATCTACATCATTTAACCACTCTGACTACTCTCCCTACTATCAAGGCTCTCATCTCACACCTTTCCCCAGCTAAACTTACCTTAACAATCAGCTCTACTGATTGTTCTCCTAGGGTTCACTCCTTCTGTGGCAATTTTCCACTAGATGGCAAAATTTTCCTAGATCTATCCTACTGTCTCTAATCACAACTCTCAGGCATCCAGTTCTCTATATCTTGTTTAGGTTGCACTCCATCCTTCTATTATTTTATACTCTACATCCTTTAACCACTCTGGCTACTCTCCATACTAACAAGGCTCTTATCTTCTACCTTTCTCCCCCTAAACATACCTTAGCAATCAGCTCTACTGATTGTTCTCCTAAGGTTCACTCCTTCTTTGGTTTTGTCCACTAGATGGCAACATTTTCCTAGATATATCCTACTGCCAGAAATCACAATTCTCAGGCATCCAGTTCTCTATATCTTGATTAGGTTTAGTCCCCTCCAGCCGTCTATTAATTTATACTCTACATCATTTAACTATTCTGACTACTCTCCCTAATATTAAGGCTCTTATCTCCTAACTTTCCCCACCTAAACTTACCTTAGCAATCAGCTCTACTGATTGTTCTCATAGGGTTCACTCCTTCTTTGGCTTTTGCCACTAGATGGCAACATTTTCCTAGATCTATCCTACTGTCTCTAATCACAGCTCTCAGGAATTCAGTTGTCTATATCTTGTTTAGGTTGCAGTCCCACTCCATCCTTCTATTATTTTATTCTCTACATCATTTAACCTATCTGACTACTCTCCTTACTATCAAAGCTCTTATCTCCTACCTTCCCCCACCTAAACATACCCTAGCAATCAGTTCTACTGATTGTTCTCCTAGGGTTCCCTCCTTCTGTGGCCTTTGTCCACTAGATGGCAACATTTTCCCAGATCTATGCTATTGTCTCTAATCACAACTCTCAGGCATCCAGTTCTCTATATCTTGTTTAGGTTACAGTCCCACTGCATTCTTCTATTATTATATACTTTGCATCATTTAACCACTCTGACTACTCTCCCTACTATCAAGGCTCTTATCTCCTACCTTTCCCCACCTAAAAGTACCTTAGCAACCAGCTCTACTGATTGTTCTCTTAGGGTTCACTCCTTCTGTGGCTTTTGTCCACTAGATGGCAACATTTTCCTAGCTCTATCCTACTGTCTCTAATCACAACTCTCAGGCATCGTGTTCTCATTATCTTGTTGAGTTTGCAGTCTCACCCCATCCTTCTATTATTTTATACTCTACATCATTTAACCACTCTGACTACTCTCGCTAATATCAAGGCTTGTATCTCCTGCCTTTCTGCACCTAAACTTACCTTAGCAATTAGCTCTACTGATTGTTCTCAAAGGGTTCACTCCTTCTGTGGCTTTTGTCCACTAAATGGCAACATTTTCCTAGATCTGTCCTACTGTCTCTAATCACAACTCTCAGGCATCCAGTTCTCTATATCTTGTTTAGGTTGCAGTCCCACTCGATCCTTCTGTTATTTTATACTCTACATCATTTAACCACTCTGACTGCTCTCAGTACTATCAAGGCTCTTATCTGCTACCTTCCCAACCTAAACTTACCTTGGCAATCAGCTCTACTGGTTGTTCTCTTAGGGTTCGCTCCTTCTGTGACTTTTGTCCACTAGATTGTAACATTTTCCTAGATGTATCCTACTCTCTCTCTAATAACAACTCTCAGGACCCATTTTTCAATATCTTGTTAAGGTTGCAGTCCCAAGCCATCCTTCTGATATTTTATACTCTGCATCATTTAACCACTCTGACTACTCTCCTCACTATCAAGGCTCTTATCTTTTACCTTTCCCCACCTAAAATTACCTTAGCAATCAGGGTTCACCCTTCTGTGGCTTTTGTCCACTGGATTGCAACATTTTCCTAGATCTATCCTACTTTCTCTAATCACAACTCTCAGGCATCCAATTCTCTATATCTTCTTTAGGTTACAGTCCCACACCATCCTTCTATTATTTTACACTCTACATCATTTAACCACTCTGACTACTCTCCCTAATATCAAAGCTCATATCTCCTACCTTTCTGGCACCTAAACTTACCTTAACAATCAGCTCTACTGACAGTTCAACTAGGATTCAGTCCTTCAGTGTCTTTTGTCCACTAGATGGCAACATTTTCCTAGATCTATCCTACTGTCTCTAATAACAACTCTCAGGCATCCAGTTCTCTATATCTTGTTCAGGTTGCAGTCCCACTCCATCCTTCTATTATTTTAAATTCTACATCATTTAACCACCCTGACTACTCTCCCTACTATCAAGGATCTTAGCTCCTACGTTTCCCCACCTAAAGTTATCTTAGCATTCAGCTTTAAAGATTGTTCTTCTAGGGTTCACTCCTTCTGTGGCTTTTTTCGACTAGATGGCAAGATTTTTCCTAGATCTATCCTACTGTCTCTAATCACAACTCTCAGGCATCCAGTTCTCTATATCTTGTTTAGGTTGCAGTCGCACTACATCTTTCTATTAATTTATACTCTACATCATTTAACCACTCTGACTACTCTACCTACTATCAAGGCTCTTATGACCTACCTTTCCCCACCTAAACTTACCTTAGCAATCAGCTCTACTCATTATTCTTTTAGGGTTCACTCCTTCCGTGGCTTTTGTCCACTAGATGACACCATTTTCCTAGATCTATTCTACTGTCTCTAATCACAACTACCAGGCATCCAGTTCTCCATATCTTGTTTAGGTTGCAGTCCTACTCCATCCTTCTATTATTTTATACTCTATATCATTTAACCACTCTGACTACTCTCCCTACTATGAAGGCTCTTTTCTCCTACCTTTCCTCACCAATTCTTACCTTAAAAATCAGCTGCACTGATTGTTCTCCTAGGGTTCATTCCTTCTGTGCCTTTTGTCCACTAGATGGCAACATTTTCCTCAATCTATCCTGCTGTCTCTAATCACAACTCTCAGGCATCCAGCTCTCCATATCTTGTTTAGGTTGCAGTCCCATTCCATCCTTCTATTATTTTATACTCTACGTCATTTAACCACTTTGACTACTCTCCCTACTATGAAGGCTGTTATCTCCTACCTTTCCTCACCTAAACGTGCTTTAGCAATCAGCCCTACTGATTGTTCTCCTAGGGTTCACTCCTTCTGTGGCTTTTGTCTACTAGATGGCAAAACTTTCCTAGATCTATTTTACTGTCTCTAATCACAACTCTCAGACATCCAGTTCTCTATATTTTGTTTAGGTTGCAGTCCCACTCCATCCTTCTATTATTTTATAGTCTACATCATTTAACCACTCTGACTACTCTCCCTACTATCAAGACTCTTATCTCTTGCTTTCCTCACAAAAATGTACCTTAGCAATCAGCTCTACTGATTGTTCTCCTAGGGTAAACACCTTCTGTGGCTTTTGTCCACTAGATGGCAACATTTTCTTAGATCTATCCTATTGTCTCTAATCACAACTATCAGGCATCCAGTTCTCTATATCTTTTTTAGATTGCAGTCCCATTCCATCCTATTATTATTTTATACTCTGCATCATTTAACCACTCTGACAACTCTTCCTAGTATCAAGGCTCTTATCTCCTCCCTTTCCCCACCTAAACTTATCTCAGCAATCAGCTTTACTGATTGTTCTCCTAGGGTTCACTCCTTCTATGGCTTTTGTCCACTAGATGGCAAAATATTCCTAGCTCTATCCTACTTTCTCTAATCACTACTCTCAGGCATCCAGTTTTCCATATCTTGTTTAGGCTGCAGTCCCACTCCATCCTTCTATTAATTTATACTCTATGTCATTTAAACACTCTGACTACTCTCCCTACTATCAAGGCTCTTATCTCCTACCTTTCACCACCTAAACGTACCTTAGCAATCAGCTCTACTAATTATTCTTATTGAGTTCACTCCTTCCATGGCTTCTGTCCACTAGATGGCAACATTTTCCTAGATCTATCCTATTATCTCTAATCACAACTCTCAGGCATCCAGTTCTCTATATCTTGTTTAGGTTGCAGTCCCACTCCATCCTTTTATTATTTTATACACTAAATCATTTAACCACTCTGACTAATCTCCCTACTATCAAGGCTCTTATGACCTACCTTTCCCCACCTAAACTTACCTTAACAATCAGCTCTACTGATTGTTCTCCTAGGGTTCACTCCTTCTGAGGCAATTTTCCACTAGATGGTAAAATTTTCCTAGATCTATCCTACTTTCTCAAATCACAACTCTCAGGCATCCAGTTCTCTATATCTTCATTAGGTTCAGTCCCCTCCATCCTTCTATTATTTTATACTCTACATCATTTAACTACTATTATTTTATACTCTACATCATTTAACCATTCTGACTAGTCTCCCTACTATCAAGGCTGTTATCTCCTACCTTTCCCCACCTAAACTTACCTTAGCAATCTGCTCTACTGATTGTTCTCCAAGGGTTCACTCCTTCTGTTGCTTTGTCCGCTACATGGCAACGTTTTCTTAGATCTATCATACAGTCTCTAATCACAACTCTCAAGCATCTAGTTCTCTATATTTTTTAGGTTTCAGTCCCACTCCATCCTTCTGTTATTTTATACACTACATCATTAACCACTCTGACTTCTCTCCCTACTATCAAAGCTCTTATCTTCTACCTTTCCCCACCTAAACTTACCTTAGCAATCAGCTCTACTGATTGTTCCCCAAGGGTTCACTTCTTCAGTGGCTGATGTCCAGTAGATGGCAACAGTTTCCTAGATCTGTCCTACTGTCACTAATCACAACTCTCTGGCATTCAGTTCTCTATATCTTGTTCAGGATGCAATCCGACTCCATCCTTCTATTATTTTAAACTCTACATCATTTAACCACTCTGACTACACTCCCTACAATCAAGGCTCTTACCTCCTACCTTTCCCCACTTAAACTTACCTGAACAATCAGCTCTAATTATTGTTCTCCTATGGTTCACTCCTTCTGTGGCTTTTGTACAGTAGATGGCAACATTTTCATAGATCTATTCTCCTTTCTCTAATCAGAACTCTCAGGCATCCATTTATCTATATTTTGTTTGGGTTGCAGTCCCTCTCCATCCTTCTATTATTTTATAGTCTACATCCTTTAACCACTCTGACTACTCTCCCTACTATCAAGGCTCTTATCTCCTACCTTCCCCCCTTATTTTATCTTAGCAATCAGCTCTTCTGATTGTTCTCTTAGGGTTCGCTCCTTCTGTGGCTTTTGTCCACTAGATGGCAACATTTTCCTAGTCTATCCTGCTGTCTCTAATCACAACTCTCATGCATCCAGTTCTCTATATCTTGTTTAGGTTGCAGTCCCACTCCATCCTTTTGCTATTTTATACTCTACATCATTTAACCACTATGATTACTCTCCCTACTGTCAAGGCTCTTATCTCCTACATTTTCCCACCTAACCTTACCTTAGCAATCTGCTCTACTGATTGTTCTCCTAGTGTTCACTCCTTCTATGGCTTTTGTCTAATAGATGGCAACATTTTCCTTGATCTATCTTACTTTCTCTCATGACAATTCTCAGGCATCCAGTTCTCTATATCGTGTTTAGGTTGCACTCCATCCTTCTATTATTTTATAATCTACATCATTTAACCACTCTGACTACTCTCCCTACTATCAAGGCTCTTATCTCCTACCTTTCCCTACCTAAACTTACCTTAACAATCAGCTCTACTGATTGTTCTCCTAGGGTTACCTCCTTTTGAGTCAATTTTCCACTAGATGGCAACATTTTCCTAACTCTATCCTACTGTCTCTAATCACAACTCACAGGCATCCAGTTCTCTATATCTTGTTTAGGTTGCACTCCATCCATCTATTATTTTATACTCTACATCCTTTAACCACTCTGACTACTCTCCATACTAACAAGGCTCTTATCTCCTACCTTTCCCCACCTAAACTTACCTTAGCAATCAGCTCTACTGATTGTTCTCCTAAGGTTCACTCCTTCTTTGGCTTTTGTCCACTAGATGGCAACATTTTCCTAGATCTATCCTACTGTCTCTAATCACATCTCTCATGCATCCAGTTCTCTATATCTTGTTTAGGTTGCAGTCCCACTCCATCCTTCTATTATTTTATATTCTACATCATTTAACCACTCTGACTACTGTCCTTACTATCAAGGCTCTTATCTCCTACCTTCCCCCACCTAATCTTATCTTAGCAATCAGCTCTACTGATTGTTGTCCTAGCGTTCACTCCTTCTGTGGCTCTTGTCCACTAGATGGCAACATTTTCTTAGATCTATCCTACTGTCTTTAATCACAACTCTCAGGTATCCAGTTCTCTATATCTTGTTTAGGTTGCAGTCCCTCTCCATTCTTCTTTTATTTTATACTCTACATCATTTAACCACTCTGATTACTTTCCTTACTGTCAAGGCTCTTATCTCCTACCTTTCCCCACCTAACCTTACCTTAGCAGTCTGCTCTACTGATTGTTCTCCTAGTGTTCACTCCTTCTGTGGCTTTTGTCTAATAGATGGCAACATTTTCCTTGATCTATCTTACTTTCTCTCATGACAACTCTCAGGCATCGAGTTATCTATATCTTGTTTAGGTTGCACTCCATCCTTCTATTATTTTATAATCTACATCATTTAACCACTCTGACTACTCTCCCTACTATCAAGGCTCTTATCTCACACCTTTCCCCACCTAAACTTACCTTAACAATCAGCTCTACTGATTGTTCTCCTAGGGTTCACTCCTTCTGAGGCAATTTTCCACTAGATGGCAAAATTTTCCTAGATCTATCCTACTGTCTCTAATCACAACTCTCAGGCATCCAGTTCTCTATATCTTGTTTAGGTTGCACTCCATCCTTCTATTATTTTATACTCTACATCCTTTAACCACTCTGGCTACTCTCCATACTAACAAGGCTCTTATCTTCTACCTTTCTCCCCCTAAACATACCTTAGCAATCAGCTCTACTGATTGTTCTCCTAAGGTTCACTCCTTCTTTGGTTTTGTCCACTAGATGGCAACATTTTCCTAGATATATCCTACTGCCAGAAATCACAACTCTCAGGCATCCAGTTCTCTATATCTTGATTAGGTTTAGTCCCCTCCAGCCATCTATTAATTTATACTCTACATCATTTAACTATTCTGACTACTCTCCCTACTATTAAGGCTCTTATCTCCTAACTTTCCCCACCTAAACTTACCTTAGCAATCAGCTCTACTGATTGTTCTCCTAGGGTTCACATCTTCTTTGGCTTTTGTCCACTAGATGGCAACATTTTCCTAGATCTATCCTACTGTCTCTAATCACAACTCTCATGCATCCAGTTCTCAATATCTTGTTTAGGTTGCAGTCCCACTCCATCCTTCTATTATTTTATATTCTACATCATTTAACCACTCTGACTACTCTCCTTACTATCAAGGCTCTTATCTCCTACCTTTCCCTTGCTACCCTTACCTTAGCAATCAGTTCTACTGATTGTTCTCCTAGGGTTCCCTCCTTCTGTGGCTTTTGTCCACTAGATGGCAACATTTTCCCAGATCTATGCTATTGTCTCTAATCACAACTCTCAGGCATCCAGTTCTCTATATCTTGTTTAGGTTACAGTCCCACTGCATTCTTCTATTATTATATACTTTGCATCATTTAACCACTCTGACTTCTCTCCATACTAACAAGGCTCTTATCTCCTACATTTCCCCACCTAACCTTACCTTAGTAGTCAGCTCTACTGATTGATCTCCTAGGGTTCATGTCTTCTGTGGCTTTTGTCCACTAGATGGCAACATTTTCCTAGATCTATCCTACTGTCTCTAATCACAACTCTCAGGCATCCAGTTCTCTATATCTTGTTGAGGTTGCAGTCCCACTCCATCCTTCTATTATTTTATACTCTACATCATTTAACCACTCTGACTACTCTCCATACTATCAAGGCTCTTATCTTCTACCTTTCTCCACTTAAACATACCTTAGCAATCAGCTTTACTGATTGTTCTCCTACGGTTCACCCCTTCTTTGGCTTTTGCCACTAGATGGCAACATTTTCCTAGATCTGTCCTACTGTCTCTAATCACAACTCTCAGGCATCCAGTTCTCTATATCTTGTTTAGGTTGCAGTCCCACTCTATCCTTCTATTATTTTATACTCTACATCATTTAACCACTCTGACCACCCTCCCTACTATCAAGGCTCTTATCTCCTATGTTTCCCAACCTAAACTTACCTTAGCAATCAGCTCTGCTGATTGTTCTCTTTGGGTTCACTCCTTCTGTGACTTTTGTCCACAGGATGGCAACATTTTCCTAGATCTATCCTACTGTCTCTAATCACAACTCTCAGGCATCCAGTTCACTATACCTTGTTATGGTTGCAGTCCCCTCCATCCTTCTATTAGTTAAACTCTACATCATTTAACCACTCTGACTACTCTCCCTACTATCAAGGCTCTTATCTTTTACCTTTCCCCACCTAAACTTACCTTAGCAATCAGGGTTCACCCTTCTGTGGCTTTTGTCCACTAAAAAGAAACATTTTCCTAGATCTATCCTACGGTCTGTAATGACAACTCTCAGGCATCCAGTTCTCTATATCTTGTTTAGGTTACAGTCCCACACCATCCTTCTATTATTTTATACTCTACATCATTTAACCACTCTGACTACTCTCCCTACTATCAAAGCTCTTATCTCCTACCTTTCCACACCTAAACTTACCTTAGCAATCAGCTTTACTGACTATTCTCATAGGGTTCACTCCTTCTTTGGCTTTTGTCCACTAGATGGCATCATTTTCCTAGATCTATCCTACTGTCTCTAATCACAACTCTCAGGCATCCAGTTTTCCATATCTTGTTTAGGTTGCAGTTCCAGTCCATCCTTCTATTATTTTATACTCTACATCATTTAACCACTTTGACCATACTCCCTACTATCAAGGCTCTTATCTTCTATATTTACCCACATAAACTTACCTTAGCAATGTGTGTGTGTGTGTGGTAGGTAGGTAGCATACCTCTCAACTTTCCAAATTTTGCAGAATGTCCAGATTTTTACCCCATATTTTTTGTTTGTTCCTCATAAATTTTGTGATTTTCTAGAAAATCATTGAAGGCTGAAGTTACTAAATAATGACAGACATTTGAGTTTTAGACTTCATGTCCTTTAGAAAAATTCATACTAGCACATATCCTGTTATTCTAGCAACTTTCTCATACTAGCACAAATCCTGTTATTCTAGCAACTTTCCAAGTTCACAAAAGCATTTTTAATATCTGTCCCTGTTTATTTTTGGGTTTGTCCATATTTCTTGCACTAAGAGGTAGGTAGGGGTGTGTGTATGAATGAAACACCCTAGTTAGGGGTAGCAGGTGGTTAGTAATTTACTCAAGCTCAAAACCTGTACCTTAGTTACAGAAAACAAAAGCATGAATCCTCTACCCCAACTACCAGGCTGCATTTTTCAAAGAACTGACTTTCAGGTTCATTCTCAATTCAAGGAACCGAGTTTGAGTAAATGTATATTATATTACTGAAGAGGCATTACAGCGAATGCCTCTTCATCGACACTAAAAGAGTGAACCATGAATTACGAGAATGTCCGTAGCTTGGCTGGGAAGGGGGTAGCAGTTTGAGAGCTGTGAGTACAAATTTGAAAATCCTAGCTACACCCCAGAGATAAGAGCCTTGATAGTAGGGAGTGTAGTCAGAGTGGTTAAATGATGTAGAGTATAAAATAACAGAAGGATGGAGTGGGACTGCAACCTAAACAAGATATAGAGAATTGGATGCCTGAGAGTTGTCATTACAGTCAGTAGAATAGATCTAGGAAAATGTTGCCATCTAGTGGACAAAAGCCGCAGAAGGAGTGAACCCTAGGAGAACAATCAGAAGAGCTGATTGCTAAGGTATGTTTAGGTAGGGAAACATAGGAGATAATAGCCTTGATAGTAGGGAGAGTAGTCAGAGTTGTTAAAAGATGTAGAGTATAAAATAACAGAAGGATGGAGTGGGACTGCAACCTAAACAAGATATAGAGAACTGGATGCCTGACAGTTGTGATTAGAGACAGTAGGATAGATCTCAGAAAATGTTGCCATCTAGTGGACAAAAGCCACAGAAGGAGTGAATCCTAGGAGAACAATCAAGAGCACTGATTGCTAAGGTAAGTTTAGGTAAGGAAAGGTAGGTGTTAAGAGCCTTGATAGTAGGGAGAGTAGTCAGAGTGGTTAAATGATGTAGAGTATAAAATAATAGAAGGATGCAGTGGGACAGCAACCTAAACAAGATATAGAGAACTGGATGCCTGGGAGTTGTGATTAGAGACAGTAGGATTGATCTAGGAAAATGTTGCCATCTAGTTTACCAGAACCACAGAAGGAGTGAACATGAGGAGAACAATCAGTAGAGCTGATTGCTAAGGTAAGTTTAGGTGGGGAAAGGTAGGAGATAAGAGCCTTGATAGTAGGGAGAGCAGTCAGAGTGGGTAAATGTAGTAGATTATAAAATAATAGAAGGATAGTGTGGGGCTGCAACCTAAATAAGATATTGAGAACTGGATGTCTGAGAGTTGTGATTAGAGACAGTAGGATAGATCTAGGAAAATGTTGCAATCTAGTGGACCAAAGCCACTGAAGGAGCGAACTCTAACAATCAGTAGAGCAGATGGCTAAGGTAAGTATAGGTGGGGAAGGTAGGAGATAAGAGCCTTGATAGTAGGGAAAGTAGTCAAAGTGGTTAAATGATGTAGAGTATAAAATAATAGAAGGATGGAGTGCGACTGCAACCTAAACAAGATAAAAAGAACTGGATGCCTGAAATTTGTCATTAGAGACAGTAGGATAGATCTAGGAAAATGTTGCCATTTCATGGACAAAAGCCACAGAAGGAGTGAACCCTAGGAGAACAATCAGTAGAGCTGATTGCTAGGATGCAGCAAGATAGGAGATAAGAACCTTGATAGTAAGGACAGTAGTCAGAGTGGTTAAATGATGTAGAGTATAAAATAATAGAAGATGGAGTGGGACTTTAACATAAAAAAGATATAGAGACCTGGATGCCTGAGAGTTGCGAATAGAGACAGTAGGATAGAGTTAGGAAGATGTTGCCATCTAGTGGACAAAAGCCACAGAAGGACTGAACCCTAGGAGAACAATCAATAGAGCTGATTGCTAAGGTTAGTTTAGGTGGGGAAAGGTAGGTGTTAAGACCCTTGATAGTAGGTAGAGTAGTCAGAGTGGTTAAATGATGTAGAGTATAAAATAATAGAAGGATGGAATGGGACTGTAACCTAAACAAGAAATAGAGAAATGGATGCCTGAGAGTTGTGATTAGAGAAAGTAGGATAGATCTAATAAGATAGCAACTATGTAAACCACAAACTGAAACGAATAAGTAAAAGAGGTCTCGTGCAGACTAGGACGACTCCCCACACAGCTCGAACAATAAAACTTGAAATGCGAAAAAAACTTCCACAGGTTACATCCACAGATTTAATTACGATAACATTCTTCCACAGATTACATCCACAGGTTAAGCGCTTTCAACTGCATAAAACACAGTCTTCATCAGAACCAGATAACTTAATAATTGTCCTGTTTTTATATTAAGTACTTGAAAAAAGGCACCAACTTGATTAAAGTGATAGCTCTCCATAATATTGTAATATATATTTAAATAAATATTTCAACTCATCCAAGTTACTGAATCAAATATAAAACATGATATATACATAAAAATATAAGAATAGTGCATTATACTAGTTTACATAAAAATATAATAGTAATAATCATATTACATATGAACCATAATTTAAAACCTAAAAAATATTAAAATAGTGTCACATTACATAACATTTCATTACTGCCATAAATATATATTTACCATAAAATATGCTACTTAACCTAATATTAAAAAAGGTTTAATACTAATGCTGTTGTTGATACCAGGTAATCTAGTGGCATCAGTATATATTTGCCACTTACTTTCTTTCAACACTAAGGACGTTTTCCAGTCCCCTCCATATAAATAACTGGTAACCTGGTCAATTATTGCAAATTTAAATAAATGCTCCCCACCTTTCTCTTGCATATGCCTATATAAAGCATTATTCTTATCCTGTACTTGTATTTTATAATAATGTTCATAGATATGTTTTTTCAATTGCCTCTCTGTTTTACCTATGTAACATGCAGGGCAGGCAGAACAGGTGGCAAGATATACTACCTGTTTGGTGTTACAATTCTGCACCTACACCTCACAAAGGTATTGTTAATATCTGTCAATCTAATGAATGCAACTTCATTAATATGACTACATTGTTTACATGTTCCACATTTTTTAGTAGTAGTTTCTTTAGTATTTTTTTCTCTTCCATAGCTATCAGCCCTTTCTAATAATCTTTTAAGATTAGGAGCTGTTTTATACACAAAAGTTGGATAACTCCCTAATTTGGTACCTATATGTTTGGAGGTCGCTATCAAATCCCAATGTCTGCATACTATATCCTTTATGTAATTTACATACGGTGTGTGCATTAACGCACACACACTGTTATAGACACCATCCCTAGATTCATCTTCCAATTTAACAAAGTTTATTTCTCCATAGTTTTGATTAAATTTACCCATCAAAGGCACATATTTTTGACATGGAGGTGATAGCGACCTCCAACCATATAGGTACCAAATTAGGGAGTTATCCAACTTTTGTGTATAAAACAGCTCCTAATCTTAAAAGATTATTAGAAAGAGCTGATAGCTATGGAAAAGAAAAAATACTAAAGAAACTACTACTAAAAAATGTGGAACATGTAAACAATGTAGTCGTATTAATGAAGTTGCATTCATTAGACTGACAGATATTAACAATACCTTTGTGAGGTGTAGGGCAGGTAATTGTAACACCAAACAGGTAGTATATCTTGCCACCTGTTCTGCCTGCCCTGCATGTTACATAGGTAAAACAGAGAGGCAATTGAAAAAACGTATCTATGAACATTATTATAAAA
>NW_025051591.1:0-13100 GCF_019279795.1 Protopterus annectens | reverse complement strand
TGTGAAAAAAACACATAGCCTTCAGATATTTGCAACTGCTGAAAGACATAAAGCAATAAAACACTTTTACATTTTAAACTTAGCAATTACTTCTCTTTCAAGACAGTACCAAACCTTGTAGCTATTTCCTTGTGCTACACAGAAACTGAGAGAACATTTATAGCACAATCATAAAACAATTTAATTTCAACTTATGTTCTTGATGTTTTGCAAGTTATTCTGTGTGTTCTAGTTTCTACTGTTAAAAATATATAGTAATATATAGTCACCCAGTTACAATAGTTTCTATACATTTTTGTTCTAAGCCAGCAGGGCACACTGTGGACACATCCTTGAAGCTCAGTACTGTGTAAATCCTGTTTAACATACATTTCTGTACCAGTAGCTTAATACAGTTTTCTTACATTTGTGAGACAAGCATATGAATCAAGTTGATATTCACAAAATTGCATATGATTGTTTATAAAATTCCAGATAGCTGGGGCTGGCAGTGTCACACGCACATTGACTGTAATTTTTTAGATGATATTTTTCTTATTGGGACAAGTACAAATTGCAGGAGTTTGAAGATTATGCTAATTTCACAACATCATTTCTGGAGTATAGCATGGTCAGTAATAAGTTAATTTCTTACATGTTTAATAATAAAAAGTGTTAAATGTGGTAGGTATGACTCTAGTAGTTATAGGAAACCTACTTACTCTAATGGGTTTCTGTATTGTAGCAATAGTCATTCCAAGAAGCAAAAGAACATTTTCTTTAAAGGCTAGATTGTAAGGGTTAGTAGATTAGTGTCAGAAGATACCCAATTCTTAAAAGAACTCCAGATATTGAAAAATACTTTTTCAGAAAGGGTCTACCCCCACCATATGGTGAAGGTGGCAGAAGATGAAGTTGTTGGAGCAAGGCATATAAAAATTCTGCCACTTACAAAAATGACTGGTTCTTGTCAGAAAACAACCACTAGTAACAGTAATTATAGTATAGCCATGGTATTGCAATTCAACAGCAAAGCCTTTGATGTGGCAGGTAAATAAAAGCATTTAGAGAAATATCTTTTGATTCCTTTGATTTGATTAGTACGGTGGGTGGTTCACCCATGTTTGTTTACAAACAAAGGAAAAACTGAAAAATTCTACTTGGAAGGCAGAAAAAAGACAAATGGGGAGATTTTTGAAACAAAAAATAAAGGTATGAGAAAGTGTGGGGTATGCAAAAAATGTAGGGTAATCTTTGGTGGTGCCAACTTGATTTTGGATACCTACCCTTTGGTTATAACACAGTGGGATTTATGATTGCATTACCAAGGGGGTAGATTATTGCCAAGTGCTCCACCTGTCCCACCTTTTAGTTGGGTAAGACTGAAAAACCTGTAAGATGTAGGATATAACAACATAATTATGCTATTAAAGTGGGGAACATGAATAATGAACTGTGTAAACATGCCAGAGAATGTGTAGATTTAAAAAAAAAAATCAGTTTTATGTTGTTGAAAATTTAATCCAGATGATGGGGGATAATTGGGAACCTCAGTTAGTATAGGGAGTTGTAATGGCAGCTTATTTTGAAGGCTGCACCCCCTTCAGAATTAAATGGTAAAATATCTATAAATAATGTTTTAACATTCAGATCAGCTAAGTTCTAACGCTACAACATGACAAAAGGACAAATTGATTATTTCAGTGTAATGTACAATATGGTTATGTGTTTTAAGTTTAAATGTTTTCACTGAATGGTGTGTGTAGGTATGTATATATATATATATATATATATATATATATATATATATATATATATATATATATATATATATATTATAAGGTTTTGGAGGGCAGATGCATTTTCAGGTTGGTGTAATAATCTATGGGCCATATATACTATATTTATGGCAATTTTAGCAATTTATATGACATGCTACAAAGTGTAGACAAACTGATGTTCATTCACTAGGACTTGTAACCAAAATACTTCCAACAAATGTGAAAATCCAAACAACTTAAAGAAACATTAAGGCCCATAGAATACTGTCACCAATTTATTTTGAATTAAGCTCTTTCATTCCAAATATGCACAAAGAACTTCAGAATTAAAAACAGCACTTTCCTTCCAGGTTTTAAATACATCTTAAAACATCTCATGACCCAAGGTGTGTATATATATATATATATATATATATATATATATATATATATATATATATATATATATATATATATACACCCTTGGGTCATGAGATGTTTTAAGATGTATTTAATCTTATATATATATATATATATATATATATATATATATATATATAATATAATACCCAAGAGGTAACTTATTGATGTAACTGCTCTTTTAATTGTTTGTACCCAAGTAATAGTGCTATGTTATAAATCTGCATTGTTTTACTTTATATCTATGTAAAGCTTTGCTTTATTTATATCTATGTAACTCTGCTTTGCATTGCTTTATATCTTTGTAATTTTGTCTTTTGTCTATAGAACTTTTCTTCCTAGGCCTCTGCTGAAAATGGGTTTATGCCCAATAGGACTTTCCAGTAAAAGATTGTCAATAAATAAATAATACATAAGCTACTTTCCAAAATAAATTAAATGTTTAAACAAAAGCAAAAATAAATTAAAACTGTAAACAGTGCATGCACGAAAGAGATGCAAAAGGCTCATCCCCTACCTAATTAAATAACTATGTCAACCCAAATATACCCATAGTTCAGTGTAAGAATGCTATTAAAAAATTATGTTCAGACTGTATTTTCTATTCAGTATAATATAAAGAGTGACATTATACAGTGAATGCAGAAAAATAAACACTGATATCTTTCCAAAACACTCAAGTGCACCAAAAAGTACTATCCTAAACTCAAACTTTCAATTGGTTTAATTTTAATACCATGTAAAAACGAGTGTGTATTTTCCATACAAGTCTATGCAGTGCACAGGACAAGCTTATTAACATGCAAATATAGCCTGCAGTGCACAGGACAAGCTTATTAACATGCAAATATAGCCTGCTCTGAAGTTTTACCCTGGACATCCTGCAAGGGGATTCCAAGTAATGTAAATAATTCATAGGTTTATACGTAGGTACTAGGCTTTCAGCCCTGGGGCCTATAGAAGCCTAGCCAAAAAATTTCCCTGGCTTTAACCACCCAAGAAAGTTATTTTCCTGCACCCCTGGCAAGCAGTGCTACAGAAGTGATCCCCGGGGTGAATTTCCTATTACCCATCCAATTGTCAAGATTTTTCTTAGAGGGCCAATGAGGAGCTTTGCTTGATTTGAATGGGTAGCCTGTTCCAGAGCATGGGAAGTCTCTGGGGCAGGAAATTTTCTCTTCAGCATGTTCTGTTTATTGTGGTGGCAAGGTTTAGTTCCCTGGAGTGTGTGGCTCAAAGGGATTGGGTTTCTTTATGTGTAGCATGTCCAACAGATCTGGGTTTGACATGGCTTTGTATGTTAGGCAGAGGTCATCACTGAGTATACGATAAGCGACGGAGTAGAGCTGGAGTTTTTTTAGATGGTCTGCGTATGGCATCTGTTTGAGGCCAGTAATCCTCTTGGTGAGGTTTTTCTATGGCCTTTCTAGTTGTTGTAGATGTCTTCCAAGGTACATGCCAAATGGGGCGTTGTACTCTATAATGGGTCTGATGAGGGATGAGTAAAGAGGAACAATGACCTCTTTTTCTGGAGATGAACCCCTTTGTGATGAGGTGTGCCACATAGGATTTCATGACTATGGTGGTGATGTGATTTATCAAAGGGGAGACTACTGTCCACCTGTGTTCCAAGGTCTCTTATCACACTTCCGGTGTTTAGTAGGCTACCACCTATGTGGTAGTTAATGGGTACACTGTTTTTCCCAAAGGGGATGACAATGCACTACTTGGCGTTGAGCTTAAGGCCATAACTTTGACACCATGCATCAGTCTTAGTGAGGCCCCTTTGTAGAATGTTCACATCTTTGTGATTCTATTATGGCACCTACCTTGCAGTCATCTGGGAACTTTGTTAGCCAAAGAACTGCTGTATTGGCCTAGAATTCTGAGAAGTAGATGCCAAACAGGAGAGGACCCAGTACTGAGCCCTGTGGTACTCCACTTGTCACTGGTCTGAAGTTGGATTTGGAGTTGGCTACTTTCACTGTGTGGGTTCTGTCACTCACCCAATTGGCCACCCATCTTGTGACATAGGGATTTATGCTTTATGCCCAGTCTAGTTAATTTATCTGTAATTCTAGAGTGGAAGATGGTGTTGAAATCCTTGGCAAGGTGAGGATAGACTGTTTGCACCACCTTACCCTCATCCACGTCTCTGGTGACTGCTTCAAAGAAGTCAATCAGGTTTAGGAGACATGACCTACCTCTTACAAACCCAAACTGAGTGGGATCCAGAGTTTGGAGGTTACCTGTGGTCTTTGTTTGTAAGCTCCAAGATGATACATTCTATGGCCTTGCAGAATAGGCTTGTCAGTCTAATGGGGTGGTAGATGTTGTTTGTTTCACTGTTGCAGTCATCACATTTGGGTCATCCTGTCAGAGGTAGCCCTCAGTCAGCCCGAATACCAGAGGCTTAGTATTTCTGTGTCAGGTTGCCGTCAGGTCATCAGTGGTATAAAATTAGGCAGCTGACCCCATTACATCAGTCCTTTCTTGCCTAGGAGCCTGAAGCAGAAGCAGTTCACACGAGTGCCGGTCAGCCGCTACCTGAGTTTTCGTTTCAAAACTGAAGTTGAAGTCTTCTAAAGCTTAGTACCCTGTTGGGGATCCTTTTTTCTTGCTCTAACCGATGTCACAAAAAGTTAACAATTGTCTCGCCTGTGGAAAGCACATACCACACTGAGACTTCCATTCTTACTGTGTCACCTTTTTAAGCCCAGACCATGACTTCCCTCACTGTCACTTTTGTGCTTTGTTCAACACCAGAGCTATAAGTTGTTGGGCCCTTATTGTAGCTAGATATTTTCGCTGTCAATCCTCAAACTCCAATATGACTTCGGTAAGCCATGCGACTACCGATCTTTTGAAAAAACATAAGGATAAAGACAGAGACAGACTGCACAGGTCCAAAACTGCCGACAGTGCTTCTGCTAAGCTAGTGGTCAGTTCTCCGGTCCTCATTGAGCTGCTTTCACAGCCCCTGATGCCCATTTCTGTGGATTTGCAAGCCACTACTGAGACCCTTTTGAAGTCTGGTATGCTGTGAGACTCTTCCTTGACTAAGGATCCTGCGGATGTCTCTACCTTGGATGGGTCTGGAGCCAGCGAGCAGGCACCGGCTTCCAAGGAAGTACTTCACACTACCAATACTTGACACAGATTGATGACTTCTTTTGAGTCTTCATTTCTTTCTAAAACTACGAAGTTTTTAAGGCCCAGGATACGAACTACACCCAAAAAAACAGTGACCCAAGCTCAGGCACCTGCTTCCTTGCCTCAATCTCAAATGCTTAAAATGGCGGAAGACCTTATTATGCTTATTAGTGGAATCCAGGCTACCCTTTCCAAAAAAAAAAAAAAAAAAAGAGACTTGTCCCCAGTAGTTTTATTTCAACAGTAGTCTGATGACTCTGATAATTCTGAATATGAAGACATGCAACCTCTCTCTGCTTATGAAGATTCTGATGCAGAGGAATCCCATTTCTTCTGCCTCTCCACCCGAGGATTTTTCATTTAGGGAAACCCTTCATACTTTAAGGGAGCATTTCCAAAGGGAATGTCAAGACTATCCTTAGTCAAAAAAGAGACTCGGGGGAATTCTTCAATTTACCACAGCACAGACCTTTGGCCATTCCTCTTGTCCTGGATGTTGTGGATGATGCTTTTATGGAATCCATTTTGACTCCTGACACCCTTCCTCCTGCTCCCCGGAAACCTGACAGGTATGCACTACAGAGTCCCTGACTCTCTCAAATTCTTTTTCAATAATCCTACTGCTGCCCAGAGGTCATCTCTCAAGGACTTAAAGGAATTAAAGCAACCTCAGCTAAGAATCCCACCCCCTCAGACAGAGATTCCCGATCTTTAGACAGCTGGGGTAAAAATGTGTACACCTCTGCTACTCTTGCTATTAAGCATTAAATTGCCAGTTCCACATGCTGAAATATCAGCAGCATACCATGGAACTCTTCAAATAAAAAATAACTTCCATTCCTGCTTGTGCAGAAAATAAAGAATTACAAGAGCTAATGCATTCTGCAAGTTAAGTTACTAAGCACACCTTGCAATTGGCTTTGACGCACTGGAAGCATCTTGCAGGGCAGCAGTCACTGGTTCTGTCTTTAGAAGGCATGTTTGGCTTAAGGAACAAACCTTGCCAGACCATGTCTAATCCAAATTATTGGACACACCATTGAACAAAGACAATTTATTTGGCACCAAGGCAGAAGAGATATTAAAAAAGATTGAAGAAACAGTTAAATCTATGCAGACAGACTTCTTACAGGTCCAGCCTCCAAGGTTCAGCCACCCCCCCCCCCCCCCAGGCAGTGGCCCCAGAGAATGCAGAGATCTAAGCAATGGAAGTCCTCCTCTTCAAAAACAGGGAGTGCAAAGCCACCCCCTTATGGTAAGAACTCACAATGACTTTACACCTCCACCAACCTGCTTGTGCCCCTAAGAGGAAAACTCTCCTTCCATGCAAGAAACTGGGCCTCTATTACCAACAACCAATTGGTCCTCAGCATAATGTCCCAGGGATACAAATTTTATTTCCACACTCTGCCAACTCCAAAAGTGTTCCCAGATCTTCCTCCAAACCAGTGGGCAGAGGCCAAAAAGCAAGTACTTTCCTTGTTCTCCATGAGGGCAATACAGCATGTTCCTGCAGACCAGACAGGCCAAGGTTTTTATTCCAGACTCTTGCTGATGAACAGAAAAGAGGGCATCTGGCACCCAATCCTTGATCTATCCATTCTGAACACCTTTCTGGTGATACCAAAATTCAAAATGCTCACCCTCCAGCAGCTTCTTCCTATGCTTTCCAAGGATGCTTGGTTAGCCACCCTAGACCTAAAAGAGGCCTACCTACACATCCCATTCAGGGAAGCTTGCAGGAAATATTTACATTTCAGGGCAGGATCTATGCACTTTCAGTTCTCTGTGCTTCCCTTTGGCTTATCCACTGCTCCCAGACTTTTCACAAAATGCCTGGATCCAGCCATTGCTTTTTGCAAACAAAGAAATCTTCAAATTTACCCCTACTTAGACGATTGCCTGATTCAGGCAGACAGGAAAAGCTGTTACAGCATCTGACCTTTGTAAAGGACCTACTGACCTCTCTGAGGTATACTATCAATGAAAAGAAATCAAAACTAGTCCCCACACAAAAAAATGTATTCCTGGGAGCAAGCCTGGACACACCATCCCAGATGGCATTCCTTATTCCAGAAAAACAAGCCTACCTGACAGGCTACTTCTCTCAGCTAGCCACCAGAACCCAGTTATCTGCAAGGAAAATCCTGCAAGCTGTAGGGTTCATGGCCTCCTGCATTCTTCTCATTCCATATGCCAGACTGCATATGAAGAAACTACAGTGGTACCTAAAAAGCCTTTGGTGTCAATACTCTCAAGACATGGAAACTATCATACCAATGATACTTTGTCTAAGGAAAGATTTTCTTGGTGGGCAGCAGTATGCAATTACAACAAGGGACTTCCCTTCTCACAACCCCACGCAGCCCAGGCCCTCATCCCCGATGCATCAGACTATGGCTGGGATGCACACCTGGATGGCAGGTGCATTCAGGATCATTGGAGCCCAAAGCAAATATATCTGCACATCAACCAAAAAGAGATGCTAGCTGTTCAGCATGCCTTGACTGCTTCCAGACACCTAGTCTGCCCGAGGCTTCTACTGCTCAAAATAGACAACACCACAGTGATGTGGTATATCAACAAGTAGGGAGGGACTCACTCTTATCCTCTCTGCAGGCTCGCCATGACCCTTTGGCACACTGCCTCAACCATGCAACTACACCTGCTAGTACAATTCCTGCCAGGCTCACTAAACTCTCTGACAGACAACTTGAGCAGAAACGTGCTAGACCCACATGAGTGGCAGCTAGATGACAGAACCTTCACCCTTGTAACCCAGAAATGGGGCTCCCCAGACATGGACCTCCTTTGCTTTTTCACTCCAATCATCAGCTCAGGAGGTTCTGCACCAGGGAACCTCACAGTAGGGCCTGGAAAGTAGATGCTCTATCCTTCTAGTGGGTAAACCTCTCAGTCTATGCACTTCCCCCTCTGCCACTCATTTCAAGGGTACTGCTGAAAATAAGGGAGGAAAAACCGAGGGCAATCCTGATTGCCCCAGACTGGCCATGCCAGCACTGGTACCCAGTGCTGCGTAGCCTGTCACCCCTGCCACCATGGCACCTAAAGTCCTAGATGTTATATGTGAGGCCAGATGCCCCAGCACTAGAAAATCCTATGCTGACAAGTGGAAAAGGTTTTGCACCTGGATCCAGGCTAAGTGAGATGGAATGGCACAGACCCTCCCTACCTCTCATCCTGGATTACCTAGCAGACCTACTACACAGGGGTTTATCCTTATCTTCTATTAAAATTCGTGCCTCTGCCATCTCTGCTCATTAAAGCACAGAGCCACCTCTCTTCTCACACCCTCTCATCAAACAGTTCCTAAGAGGGGCTAATAACTTAGGGCCACCCAAAAAAGCTCCTACTCCAGTGTGGGACCTTAACTTTCTGTTGGAAAAGCTCACCGTACTCCCTTTGAACTTGCAGCTTCACCAGAGTTAAAATTCCTCTCTTGGAAGAGCCTTGCTTCTGGCCATCACTTCAGCTAGAAGAGCATCAGAGCTACAAGCACTCATGGCTGTAGAGCCCTTCATAATTTTCCATGCTGACAGGGTCTCCCTTAGGGCTAACCCATTCTTCATGCCTAAAGTGGTGTCCAGTGTGGCTCTCAACCAAGCCATTCATTTGCCTACCTTTTTCTCTAACCCACAAAACAAGGGGGAAAGGATTCTGCCCTCTCTAGATGTGCACAGGCAGCTCAGATTCTATCTGGACAGGATTAAATCTTTTAGAAAAGTTGAGCAATTGCTAGTCCGCTTCACAGCAGGGGCAGAGAGGGTAAGGCCATATCCAAAGAAAGAATCTCCAAATGGATAGCACACTGCATCCATTTATGCTACAAACAGCATGGGAAACCACCCCCAAAGAGGGTCAGGACAAATTCCACCAGGGCAACCTCCACCTCTGCAGCTTTTCTCAGAGGGGTCCCCACCAGGGACATCCTGGAAGCTGCAACATGGACATCTGTTCATACCTTCAAGCATTACCATCTGCCTATCTACTCCAAATCCAGGGCAGGCTTTGCCACTGCAGTCTTGCAGGGCATCATAGCCAGCCTCGAGTCTTCTTGGCTGCCTCCACACTTTTCTTCAGCTTTGGGAATCCACCCAAATGTGATGATTGCAGCAGTGGAACACAAAGAACATAGTACAGTTGTGTACACTTACCATAAATGTAGATGTTCTAGTGTATTCACTGTTGCATTCCTGGTTCCCCCCTTCCATCCCCCTGTTTCTCTCTCTTCCTCTCTTCTTACAGGGAATTTTTGGTATTTACTATCTACTGGTGGTGTTCTTCCACCATAACATAGCTCCCTATTTGGGGGCTCCTGACAGGTCAAGAAAAACGGATGTAATGGTGTCAGCTGCCAGATTTTATACCACTAATGACCTGATGCCAGTCCTGGGGTGACAGCAACCGATGCAGAACTACTAAGCCTCTGGTATTTGTCCAACTGAGGGCTACCCCTGGCAGGATAACCCAAATGTGATGACTGCAACAGTGAATACACTCAAGCATCTACATTTATGGCAAGTGTACACAACTGTACTTTCCCGGGGTCCATGGTGGTGCCCCTTTTGTGGAGTGGGATAGCTGTCACTGTGCACCATTCAGTAGGCACAAAGCCTGAAGTGAGGCTATGATTGAACATGGGACTTAGATGGGTGTCAGTTCATTTTGTAGTTCATGCAGAATGCAGTCTAGGATGTTGTCGGGTCCCATGGATGCTGTGTTCTTGGCTTTGGAGTGTGTGGGCTTTACTTGTGTAGCCGTGATTACAAGGGCTTTAAATTCTTCCAGTATAGTGATGGACCCTTTGGGAGGGGAGGGGGGGAGTTTACAGTGAACCTATCTGCCAGGAGGTTGGCAATATCAGTTGGTTCTGTATATCTAGTGCATTGTGCTGTAGCTCAGAGCAGATATGAGTGTCACCATTGAAATTCTTGACATAGCTGTAGAATGCTTTGTGGTTGTCTTTAGAATCAGTGGCAATTTTATTTTCGTAACTATCTTTGGAGGATTTTATGAGGGATCTCCACTTCTTACTGAGGCTGACCAGGGAGTTCATGGAATCGAGATTTTACTTTTTTTTTTTTTTGCAACAGCTTCTTCCTTCTGTTGTAGAGTTTGTTTATGGCAGGGGACCACCAGATTGGCTTCATTTTTTTGGAGAATAGCGTCTTGGTTCTTTTGGGGATGGCACTATCCATGCACTTGTGTATGTGCTTAAACAGTGCATTTGTATAGGATTCAGCAGTCGTACTTCTATTTTCTGTCTGCTTGGGTGTCATGAAGCTTGCCACTTCTGTTTTAAGAAGCATGAAGTTGGCTTTGGAGAAATTTTTTTATGGTGGTTTCCTTAATGGGAGGTGGGGGCAGGATATTGATGTCTAGGGTGATTAGCTTGTGGTCAAATCTGACCAGTGAGAAGTTGACCCCTGGCATGGAACATTGGTTGCCCATATTGGTAATGACCCGGTCTAGGATATTGCTAGCCCTGGTGGGGGGTATGGATAAGCTGATCCAGGGCATTGGAATTTATGAATTCCAGAAAGCGTTGAGCAAATGAGTTAGTACACGAGTAGTTTTCCCAGTTGATGGTGGGGTAGTTGAAATTGGCCATTATTAGGGTATTGGGCTGTACCTTAATATTACCCAGTATATCAAAAAACGTGGAGTGGGCATCCTGGGGCATGGCAGGGGATCTGTAACGAGCTATAACCTGGATTGCAGTCTTGCCCATTGTTAGTTCCACTTGGATAATTTCGGATGCATTATGTTGAGCAACTAGCCTGGAGTTGTGGATATCCTCAATGAATATGGGCACACCTCCTCCACAGATGTTGATGTTTTCCATTTTAAGGAGTGCCTCGACTGAGTGCATTTTGAGGTATAGACTTCTAGCATTGAGTAGCATTACACTCAGAATTTGCTTGGTTTAACCTGCTACGGTGGTGAGTTTGTCATTTGAACCTTGACTAAAAAAGGCACAATAGAGGGTAACAAGAGCCTTAGCCAGTATCCAGAATCCCAGGGGTGACAGGTGCAGGCCATCTCTGGCAAATCATCATGGTCTGTCGATCATGTCGTCCCAGGCAGACAGACTCTGGTTCCCCTTAGAATGTCACCAGAAGCTTAGCCAGTTGTTGAAGTTAATCATTTTGTCCTTGTATTGTGGTATCATTCTGGATGATAACAGGATGCTACTCGGGGCTAGGGTCATACCTGCCTGGGCTACATGATCCGAGAGCTCCTCCATGTCTCTCTTCATGTAGTCCAGGGAGGTACATCTCGGGTCATTCACACCAACATGGACAGTGACAGTCATATTTGTACTTGCGGAGTGACCTGAGTGTTTGCATTATGTGGCAGATTCTGGCACCTGACAGGCAGCTGACAGTAACTTTCTCCTTGTTTAGCCTGGTGAGTGGAGCATCGGTGTGCATGACTATAGAGTCATCTATGACTAGTATGTTGGGTATGTTGTTTTACCTTATGGGCTGAGTTTGAGTGGCACATTGATTTTGTGGGCTATGTGTCATTTGAGTAGTGTTGGGGGCTGGTGGTTGCTTGCATTTCAGCTTTGGAGGTATCTGTTGTTTGGGCAAATTTTTATTGAAAGCCTCCATGACTGTAGGTGTGTGTTGTGTTACTATGTGTGGGTTTAGGTAGTGTAGGTTTTGAGGGACTATGTGTTGAATGTGGTGTGGGGCAGGTGTTTACCTTCTCCTCTTGACTGCCTGTATACAGTCTTGGCTGGATAGAGCTTGGCTTCCAGTTTGGCTATATAAGTGCATCTCTCATAGGTTGTAGTGCTGGGTGGTAGGAGGATTGCATTGTCTGTGTACATAAGGCAATTGCTACATTGCCCCAAGATGCCCAAATTCATCAGGTGGACAGGGGAAAATACCCAGAGCTGATCCTGATCCTTAAATATGCTTGGACAGGTGCTTATTAATGTAAGTACTAAAAACTGTTTTCCTCCTAACAAGTGAGGAAAGTTGAGTGCTGCAGTAATTTGTAGATTATTTAGTGCTTGCAATGAGTTTTGAACAAGTGCTGAGTGCAAGGAAACAGTTTTGAGTGCTAAAACTATAAAACTGGCTTGTTCTAAGGGAAAATTAGAAGAGCAGACTTTTTGGCACCGGGAATAGGCACTGCTCAATGTGCCAAACTGTGCAAACATGGGTTTTTAAATAGAAAGATGAAAGGGATAGAAATAGCCCAAAATGACCAGTAAAAGTACAGATTCTGAGCTGAAACCACTCCCAGCAACAGGCTGCTCAAAGCTCACCACTCTCACTGATGAACAGAGAAGTTTCATTCTATCTTAATAAGGTCTGAACAATACAGAAACTACAAAACAGCCCAAAATTCAGCAAAATCTGAAAACTGGACTCCACTGGTTATAGAAAGCCAGGAAACGAGTAGAGAGAGAGAGGGCTTTTTTTTTTCCAAAAATTAAAACAGATACAGTAAAACAAATACTTATAAAGCAGAAAAATGGCTATCGCTCTTCAGTGTGTAGCCCTCAACAGTTGAAAAACATGTACTGTCTGCACTTTGATAATTTTTATCAGAATTCAAAAAACAGTTCAAGTAAGTTGCAAAGTTAATAAAAACACTCGGAATAGTGCGGCTAACAAAAATAATTCAGATAAATATCCTGTGTTTAAGGCTATTGGTATAAGACAACTGATTCACACTGATCGTTTGAATATATATATTCCTGCTTAAAGAAATGTTTTTAGCAGGGTTGGATAGTGTACATTGTGACAT
>NW_025051590.1:0-10000 GCF_019279795.1 Protopterus annectens | reverse complement strand
TGTACTTTTTCAGCAGAGGACCAAGGAGAAAAGCTCTGTGATACAGACATTGTGTTATCATTTGCATTGTTTCATCAATTACAGTCAGTTTCATTCAGGAGCAACAGTTCCATTCTTCAGACATCCTTGACATCAGGTGCATCATTTACAAACAGTTTCAATTAAAACTTGCAGTGACATTGGTTGTATATGAATAAAACATTGTTTTAAATACAGGGAGGTATATGCAGTGCAATATTATGAGTATGCATAGATTGTCAGGTTTTATGTAGGAATATTTGTTACTATGAAGACTTGTTCAAAATCTAGGACCTAGGAAGATAAAACAAAGAGTTAAAGCAGCCCAAAGAATGGAAGGAGGGGATGAGGTGCAAGGATGCAAAAGGAGATGAGATGTTAAAGAAGGGAATAGTTGTGATAATAGTATTTATTTTTCTGCAGAGAGTTATGACACACATTCATTTAGCTTTATTAGTACCAGTTTAACCAGGGTTAGTGGAGATGCAAAACAATTTATCAAGCAGCTGCTGCTTGTAATGTTTTTTCAGGTTGCAGACTGTTGTTAAGTTGAGTGGGATGGTATTCCAGCTATTAGCAATCCTGTATAAATACAGGGAATATCCTGAATTAAAGTTAAATTTAGTTATAAAGAATAATGATTTGCCAGTGGATCATAAAGATCTCTTAGTGGTAATGATATCTGAAAATTTTGATTAAATTAAGAAAACCCATATATATAGATAAATAGATATAGAAATAGATAAAGATATATATATATATATATATATATATATATATATATATATATATATATATATATATAATGATAACTAGTTAACGTATGGTTGTTAATGTAACTGCAGTGTTGCATTGCAAAAGACTGACTGAGAGGGCATGCTAACTTCTATTTGAAGTGCATCACATTAGTGGAAAGTCTAGGATTATAATGCCTTAAATAGCTGTTGACCATTTATCTTCAGAAGTCAGATGCTATTTTAACACTCAGTCTTCTCAGTTTGTACCTTAACAGTACATAAATTTTGATCCACTGATTTTAAAACACACAGGCAATTCCATTTCTGTTTATAATACTAACAAATTAAACATCTCCAAGGAATTTTGATAAAGGGTACTGATGTATATTGCACGGCTAACACAAGCACATTGCTAACTAAGAAAACTGCAAATATCCGGAACAGTCAACCAAGTAATAAATATCATGGACTCTGCTCACAGATTTGTACAATACCAGCACCGTACATGCACCGAAGTTCTAAAATCTCCTTTTATTAATAAAATATTTAAAAAATATATTGAAATAAAATACTTTCCACTCAGTTAAGCGCTTTCATCTACTTTATGTAGACTTCATCAGAGCAAAGCATTATAACCCCCACAGGTTTAAATATAAGCATCTACCAATCACCCACTGGCAAATTAAGTGATTAGTAGTTTAAGGTGCACAGTGCTTAATTTCTTTGTCGATCGCCTTTTAATAAGATTTGACAGTCAATTGGAATATAGCATACCCACATATATTCCACTACATAACATCTTAATTTCTTTTTTTTTTCTTTTCCATAATAAATTTTTATTGATATATATTTTCAAAATACAATAAAATCACACACATAATTCACTACTATTACTATCAAAACTATATACAATATCTACATGAAATGCTTCCATATAAAAATCGTCATTATTCCAAAAAAGAAGACACCAGGGAAGAAAAACAAACCCAAAACATTTGTAGAAGTACTTTGTGTCCATACATATCATACATATTTTCAAAACATTGTTTCCTCCACATATACATCCAGACTTTAATATATTCCTAATAACAGTATTATGCTAATATAATGTTAAAAACCTTTTCCCATATTTTCAGGTTATTAATATTTTTGTTACTTTGCTTCAGGAGTAATTTATGTGCTAATATATGCTTTATAGCCACAAGCTTGAAATTATCCCATGATGTCTTATCTGGTTCTAACCAATTTGTAGCTATATATAACTTCATCAGCAAAAAAAATATTCATACATATTATAGTTTGTGACCTAGAGAGCTCTCTTGGAGGAACATGTAGAATCATAAATTCCCATGATAACGTTGAACTTTGATAACCCATCTTTTATAGTTGTGTTCTAAAAGAGTTCCAAAGTTTATACATACACTTGCAGCTCCAGAACATATGAAGAAGATCCGCCATTTGATTTGTGCAATATGGACAAGTTGGAGAATTCCTAGGATTAAATTTATGTAACCTAAGACGAGTATAATAAGCATTATTCCAAATCATCAACTGCGTATACATCAATTTTTGAAAAGAGACCGATTTTATTGTTAAATCGATTGCTTTTAATACCTGATTATCTGCTACTGTCATTTTGTTTACCCAATACCCTGACAACAGAATTTTATCCTGGAATTTTAAATCTTTAATTAATTTATTTGTTGTTGTTATAAATTTGACCTCCTGTTGGAGAGCCTGCCACAGTTCAGAGCATTTATCCACAATTCCAACTACCAGTTTAAAGTTTTCAAAATGACTCAGAGCAAGTTCCCTGATTTGTCTCATGACAACCATATAACTCTTAGGAAGATTCAATTCCTGCCTAACTTGCGAAGCCGATAAATTAAATTTATTAAAAACATCAATCAGAATCAAATTAACTATTAATGGGAATTTACTAAGATCAATCAACTGATTATTTAGTTTAAAATTGGGATTCCTATGGAAAGGCTGAAAAACCATCATATATTGCAACAAGTCTACTGATTGGAATAAATTTTGCAAAGATGACACATATGTTTTTAAGTGGTCCATAATCCCATATGTTATCAAACTAGTTTTATCCAAAAAGGGTAAAGCTTTAGGATTTATGTTCCGATCTAGAATATGCTTGTAATTCAAGACCACCCAAGTTGGTATCCACTTTGTACTAATTACCTCATAATTAGCAATTCTTAAACACCTGTTGGCGTTCACAATTAAATAGTATACTTCAAAATTCGGTAACTCAAGTCCTTCTCTACTCCTCGGGGTCATTAATTTCTCATACGATATTCTAGTTTTCTTTGGCTCCCAAATAAATTTAGCTAGATCTTTATGAATTTGTTTAAAAACTGTCTTTGTAATTGATACTTGAGCAGACCTAAAGATATATAACATTTGTGGTAATATATTCATTTTCACTATTGATACTTTTGCCAATACCGGTAGTCTTAAATTCCTCCATCTGCCACAATCAGCTACTATTAGTTCCCATACTCGTTTAATATTATTACTATAAAAGTCTTTATTATCCATAGAGAAGCTAATACCCAAATATTTGATATTTTCTTTACATGATATCTTCCCCAACAGGGACATTAATGAAAAAGGTTTAGGGGTTCTAAATGGGAAAATACTATTTTTCTCCAAATTAATTTTGTAATTAGAGACGTCTGAAAATTCGTTTATAACATTTAATATCTTTTCACTATCAGAAATTGGGGTTGTACAATAAATAATTAATAAGATCATCAGCAAATGCCGACATTACTACTAATTTATTCCTATAAAGTATTGGTGCATTATGATACAAATTTTGCTTAATATATAAAAATAGAGGTTCTAAATAAAGGTTAAACAATAAGGGGGACAAAGGGCAACCCTGCCGTGTACCATTTTTAATCTGTATTCTTTTAGAATAACTCCTATTAATATATAACGTAGTATACGGATTACTATATAATATTTGTAGTATCTGAATAAATTCCTGTGGCATATTGAAATAAGGCAACACATCAAACAAAAAGTTTATATCCACTCTATCAAATGCTTTCTGAGCATCTATTATAAGGGCATAAATATTAAAATTGTTTTGTTTAGCATACATCATCATATTATGTAGTGTGTGTTATCACTAGTTTGTCTAGTTGCCATAAATCCATCCTGTTCCTTAGAAATGAAATGGATCATAATCTTTTTTAATCTACATGCTATAATGGTAGTGAGAATTTTCATATCCACATTTATTAATGCTATTGGCCTGTAATTATCCGGGCTTTGAGGGTCTGAATTAGCTTTATGTATAAAGATTGTTTTTGACGCATTAAGGTGAGGGTCACTAATTTTATTTCTAATTATGTAGTTAAATACATGAGACAATATTTTACCAAAACTATCAGCAAACTCTTTATAAAATTCAACTGTCAAACCATCAGGACCTGGTGATTCATGTACTTTCATATGTTGAATTATATATACTATTTCCTCTGAAGATATAGGTTTAATCAGATCACCTTGCAGACTCTCTTCTAATTTTGGAAAATTAATTTTTTGCAAGAATATTTTATTCTGTTTATGTATAGACCTATCAATTTGACCCTCATAAACCTTGGTATAGATTTTTTCGAAAATATCAATAATATCCTCAGTTTTAGAATACACTGTGTCATTGCATTGTATTTCCGAAATATGTACAGTTGTTTTCGATTGATTTATAATCCTTGCCAATGCTTTTGATGGTATTTGAACATTATTGGCATATTTCACTAAACACCTATGCTCCTGAAGTGTTACTCTACTATTATGCAGCAAGAACAGATCCCTTTGACATTTCAACATTTCCTTCTCTGTTTGAGCATTAAAATTCTGAATCAGTTCTTTCTGGAGTAGCTTCACTTTTGTTTCTAATTTTTGAATATCATTGTTTTGCCTTTTCTTATAATATGAGGCTTTTGCAAAAGAAATCCTCTAATTTGAGATTTAGCTGCTGCCATTCAATATCAGGAGTATGTTCCTGAAGCTTCATCCTATCTGTTAAACCTTTCAGATATTTTACAATTCCATCTATTATATCCTTTTTATTTAACAGATTTGGATTAAGTGACCAATTATAACCTCTATGCATTCTTGTATCTTTTAAATCTTTAGAAAACCTTAACGAAATTTTTAAGTGATCTGATAGATATCGAGTATGTATAACCACTACTGGTTCCAAATTAATTAATGCTTTGGATATCAAGAAAAATCTATCCTAGACCACATTTTGTGGCATGGTGAATAGAAGGTATACTTAATTGCATTATTAATATTATGTGCATAACAAAAGGGGTCATGTAATTGAAAATCTTCCTTGAAGTCATTTAATGCTATCCCGGCCTGCTTATTAAATGCTCTTTGTGGACAAGACCTATCCAACTTTGGATTTTGATAGGTATTCCAATCCCCACCCACAATAAAATAATAACCATCATACTGTGTTAAGATTGGATATAATGATGTTATGAAACTTTGTTGGTCATTACATGGTGCATATATATATTCAAAAGTAAAAGAGGTTTATCAAACGCATTATCCGATAAAATAACATAACACCATCGCCCATTTTGATCCACTTTAGAGTCTAAAATCTTGTCTTTGTATTGAGTTTTAATAATTATAGCTACTCCAGCACTGTTTGTCTTACCTTCTGATGCCACTACCGCTCTAATCCAGTTCTTTTTCCTAATATCATCCCACTGATCATTTAACAAGTGTGCTTCTTGTAAAAATGCAAACAGTGCTTTGTCCTGTAGCAATATGTGTAGTAACAGCTTCCTCTTCTTCAAGTTCTAGAGCCCTTTAATGTTCCATGAGTCTAATTTCACATTGACAGGTCTAATTATCCAATAATAGTATAAAAGGGAAATTATCCAATGGATATGTATTAACTGCATACTAAACATAATCTGGAAGCATTTCCTACATCCGTCCCAGCCAGTGCCTACCCACTTTACCCCTGGACCAGGACTTATATAGGTCTGGTATGTAAAAAAAACATGAACAAGGTTAGAAACACAAACATATTTAAAAGCTTCATGTAATAAAACTTAAAACATTTCCTAAACTTACAACCTATATATTCTAACTTAGCTACTACAAAGTCTAAACTAAACATTCCCTAACAAACACTGCTATTGCTCTACAGCTTATGTTCCAACTATTAATTAAGCAAATCTCTATTGTAAGGTATTATTACCATTTAAAGAAAACATTTTAATATATTAACTAGTTACTTATACCTACCCCACATATCTCTTTTGGCACAATCATTATTTATATACCACTCTTATTGAGAGAGAGAAAGAAAGAAAAAAGAAAACAAAAAAAACAAAAAAAAAAAAAAACACAGACAGAAAAAAATAAATGCATCCCACATTATAATTCTGTACCATACACAGTGCCTGCAACTACCAATTATCAAAGTTTTGCAATTGCATGCTTTAGTTCCTAACTATACTGACATTAGTTGTCTGATTAACACCACCCAATAGCCACTATTTACCTATTTATATTCATATATATAGTGCTATACCTTACACCCACTGCAGATATTGTAAAAATATAATTTGGTTCAACACTATAAGCATGAGGGAAAAAAAAACAGGAAAAACAGATGTTTTTATATGCTTCACGTACATATTCTAATGTTATTTACTTGTTAAAAAAAACATTAACACATTATGTCAGTTCTTTTCAGCTTCTCAAACCAGGAAACCATCAGTAATACTCGCGACGGGGGGACCGCTTTCGCAGTCGGACCACAGGAAGTGTTACATCGAAATCCACACTCTCAGCTGCATTCAAGAGATTTCCTGTTTACCACTCGACGAAAAAAGTTCGTAGAGGTCATATAAGTTCGGAAAACGGCCAGCAGACCCTCGGATTATCGCAAATAAACAGTTTTATTGCTTTTACAGAGGCCTAAATGACTTAAGCAGGGAACAAAGGATTACATAAGCCTCGAAGTATAGTAGATACTGGATCTGACCTCAGGAGCATGCCAGTCTCAACGGAAGTTTCTTTCAGCCCTCTGATGCAGGTAAAACTTTAAAAACCTTCAGAAACACTCCCTTTGCCTTGTTTTTAGTAGAAACAGAATATTTAATCCCATCCACCATAAATGTAAGCACATTAGGATATTTCATCTGGAATCTAATTTGCTTGTCAATCAGAAATTTACAGTATGCAGATAAAGACTGCCTAGCTTGCCTTACTTGCAGTGGTAAATCCTGAGCCAGAGATATTTTACTATTTTTCCACATAACAAAGCCACCATTCTTTTTTGCAGTAAAAAGTATTTTGCTAACATCTTGAAAGTTCAATATCTTAGCATATACAGGTCTAGGCATATTAGAAGCTTGTACCTCTCTCAGTGCTCTGTGTGCCCTTTCGATAACAATTTGTTTCACTCCATCAGCATCATTTAACAAAACTTCAAGTATTTGTGTTATAGTTGGTATTAGCTCTGCATACTGAATGTTTTCAGGGATCCTCTAATAATATTATTTCTTCTAGACCTGCTTCTAAATCAATAAGTTTGCTTTGCATGGCTTGTAACTCCACATCATGTACCTTTGTTTTCTTCTCCAGCAAGTCTATTTTGTCCTCGGTTTCTGAAATTCTAGCCTCTGTTTTGTCCATCCTCTGTAGCAACTGATTACATAAAACGCCAAAAGTTTGTATTTGAGTAGTCAGGTCCTTAAAAGCTTCTTGTATAGGCAATAAAGCATGCCTGATATCGTCCATGTTCAGTGACTGATCAGTTTTAGATCTAGTCTCTGGTTTCTGTTGTTCCTGCTGTCTAGTAATTCTTTGTTTTTTCGCACTCCCATCCTTTACTGGTGACTGTAATTCCGACAGCTTTGTTTTGGTAGTAATTGTTTCCATGCTTTTTCCTTCTTGTGACATTTTCCTTTCCCCAAGCTGACAGGTAAAATGAAGAATGCAGACAGTCCTTTGTTTATTTCTCTCTTCAGAGTTAGCTAATCACTTGGAATCCTGATAGATAAAGACTTTTTTTCCCACTTTTTTTCCTGGTTATAGATTAATTAAGTGTAGATGCATCTTTTTTGACTTTAATTTGATGTTCAAACCTCTTGGTATTAACTCAGGTTACAGATTTTTCTCAGGTTTATTGAGGAGCTGCAGGTCAGCAGTGTTTACAGAATGGCAGCCATCTTTGAATCCCAACATCTTAATTTCTAAATGTGATTGTGTTAAAATTTATGAAGTTAAAACCTTATAAAACTGTATAAAACTAAATTTTGTGCATGATTGTCCTAACAGTGCCTTTCACAGTGCTGGTGCTCCAGTTTTATCCTGACTAACCACTGTTGACTAATATGGGCTTAATGGAAATAGTATCATTAAGCCCAGGGTACGTTGAAGCATTAATCTAACTTCTTTCTCACCCAATTTATTTTTATTATTACTCCCTCTAGGGTTCCCTTTTATACATTCTAATATGCCAAAATTAAAAGTGTCACACTGTTTGTTCCCATCTAAACGTCTCCATAGTGCATTTTTTGTATCCTGTTTTCTGATTCTGTAGCAATGGTCATAAATTCGGTTTCTAAGACATCTATCAGTCTTTCCCACGTAGAAACAAGGACATTTGGTACACTTTGTCAAATAAACAACATGGGAAGTCCTAAAATTCCCTTTTTGAAACTTGACTACACTTTTACTAAAATCCTCAAGTTCTAAAGAAGGAACTTTTATAATTAAATGGCACTGATTACATTTTCCACATTTGGTAGTGCCCGCCCCCTTGTAGTTGAAATTATTACACATAATTTTCCTTTCTAATTCTATCTTTAGATTTCTACCATTCTTAGATACAAATTTGGGTGCGTCACCCACCATTTTAAATACACTCTTGTCAGTTTTTAAGATGTTCCAATTGTTAACTATTATTTTCTTAATGTCATTAACTTGGGGTGCATATTGTAAAATACATGCTCTAGTGAATTCTTTTGAATTGTGGTCTTCGTTATTCATATTTCCTTCCACTGTTCTAATCTTCCCCGTCCCAATGATGGGCTTATATTTTTCCCCCATTCTTTCTTTACATATTCCTTAATGTCCGCTATCATCCTTTTGGGGTATCCTCGGTTTTTAAGCATGTTTCCTATGAGGTCCAATTCATTAATCAAATCAACATATTCTGAAGTCATCCTAGCAGCCCTTATGCACTGCCCTTTTATAATACTCCTTTTCTGACTGCTAGGGTGACAACTTGAATATTGTAAGTAAGCATTACTAAAGGTGTCCTTTCTATAAATATTGGATTTAAATCTGTCTTTTGCGACAGTTATCCGGGCGTCCAAGTAGGGTATAGAACTCTTTTCTACATTGAGAGTGAATTCTAAATAATCACATCTGATATTTAAATATTCTTTAAACTCATTGAGCTTACACTCATTGTCCTTCCATATCAAAAAAATATCGTCCAAAAACTTCAGGTAACATAAAATACTGTCATTCCACTCTGTTTGTAGTATATATTCATTTTTCCAATCCAATAAAAACAAGTTGGCAAACATGGGGGCACAAGCCGCCCCCATAGCTACCCCTTTTCTCTGCCTATAGTATTCACGTAAGATGTTATGTAGTGGAATATATGTGGATATGTTATATTCCAACTGACTGTCAAGTCTTGTTAAAAGGTAATCAACAAGGAAATTAAGCACAGTGCACCTTAAACTACTAATCACTTAATTTGCCAGTGGGTGATTGGTAGATGCTTATATTTAAACCTGTGGGGGTTATAATGCTTTGTTCTGATGAAGTCTACATAAAGTAGATGAAAGCGCTTAACTGAGTGGAAAGTATTTTATTTCGATATATTTTTAAAATATTTTATTAATAAAAGGAGATTTTAGAACTTCAGTGCATGTACGGTGCTGGTATTGTACAAATCTGTGAGCAGAGTTCGTGATATTTATTACAAGTACATTGCTGTAGCTATGCATGACTTTATGTTTGTCATCTGTGGAAGGATTACTGGACATAAAGAGAATGCATAGGCTACATAGTATACCAATGGAGCATTCATTCTCATGTTTCAGACATTTATATACAGTAATGCTCATTAAAGTATCTAGCTGTGTGCTCCTATGAAGTCTTATCCCTGGTGATAAGTAATGTTTCTTGTCTCGGAACAAGTCAGCATAACAGTTTAG
>NW_025051589.1:0-7892 GCF_019279795.1 Protopterus annectens | reverse complement strand
ATCCAACCCCATCACCCAATGCCCTTAGCTGAGGGACAGTGTACAGTCGGTACTGGCCAGGACAGTGTGGTATCTATGGCACATGCATCAGGACACAGCAGCCATAGCCGGGTGTCTGGAATGGTACCACATAGGCAGATGCCAGGGTTCTTCAAAACACTGCTGGTCATCATGCCCCTGGCAGAGTGCCACAACTCTACAACCACACGCATGTTCCAGGCTGTCATGGAGGCACAGGCACTATGGAGCTGTACACCAGACAGGACTAAGGGCACAGAGGGCCATAACACTCTGTAAATGACAGTATCCATGACCTAGCAGGTGCCATGTAATTACACTGAGGTCATTGATAGACTTGGGGTGAGACATTAGATGTCCTCCACAATGTCATGTCCATGTGTCAGGACAGTGCGAGGGTGAGATTTTGGGGGGATGTATGCCAGCAACATCACAGCTGGCAGTCACCGTGGATTCCTCAAGTAAAGCCACTGTGTGCCATACCAGCCCCAGTAATGTTGGGGGGGTTGTCCATAGACCGTCCTAGAAGACCATGTGCATGTGGCTCTGGCCAGTCCCAGCAGGGACCTGGATCCAGGGGACATACGTCAACCTCTGAGGATAGTACCCAGTCTGGATTAGTACCTGATACTGTCGTAGCACCCTCCCGCACGGGTCCCATATCCATGGCCAGAGACAGTGATCTGAAAAGCCTGCCAGGTACAGTCTGTAGCTGTCCCACAAATCCCTGTATATGGCAGCCACATGGTGGAACTGTGTGCATGCAGACACACATAAACCAGACACCTAGGGCAAACACAACCACACATTACATCCACATTGGCCCATAACAGTACTCTTGGCCCTCACACACATGCACACACACACACACACACACACACACACACACACACACACACACACACACACACACATGTCATTGTTGGCTCAAAGGCCTCTGGCAACCAACAACACACCTGTGCATATGATGAAACCTGTGCCACCTCCTGTCATCTGTAACATTGATGCAGGAACAGGCTAACCTGGTGCTGATGCACAGGTGACTTTATACAGTATAGCAATGTTTTAATGTGTAGCATGTTGTCAGCAGTAAAGTGTAATGATATCCTTGAAGGTGTAGCTGAGCAGGCATGATGCATTAAAGCTTTAAATTTTCAATGTAGTATTGTTTACAAGTGTTTTTCCCAAATTTTGTATTGTCTGCCCATTGCCCTTGGCTGATGTGTGTAGTTTTGTCCCTGTGTTATAATGTGGGCAGTAAGTTGGGATGTGTGCAGCACAGTTTTATTTTATTTTATTTATTTTATTTATTTTACATTTGTTGACCGGCTGGTCAGCTGGGTACATGTCCATTTTCAGTAGAGGCCGGGAGATAAGCTCCACTTTAATTTCTATGCTAAGTATAAAACAGTTAAGAAATAAAATCTAATATAAAAAGTAAAAAGTGTATAAAAAGAAGTAATGGAGATAAGCTCCACTTAGAAATTATACTGATGCTAAGTTTAAAAACTGTAAGAACTAAGATTCTTATAAAAATAATAATAACATGGTATAAAAGAAGGGAGAGAAGTCATGTAGAACAAGATGCAGGAAGTATTCTTAGACATTTCATAAGAGGAAATGGAAATAACTGAAAAGAAGAATTAAATGTTGGGTAAGGTCAGGATGAACATAAAATAATGTTAGTCAGGTTGGTACACACAGACATTGTGTTTTGAGGTAAAGCTTGAGTTTTTTAAAAAATTTTAATTTTTTTTTTTTTTTAAAAACCCGGGGGGGGGGGGGCCATTTTTTTAAAAATTTTTAAAAGGGGGGTTTTTTTTTTGGGTTTTTTGGGGAAATTTTTTTTTTTTTTTTTTTTTTTTTTTAAAAAGGGGGGGCCCGGGTTTTTTTTTAAAAAGGGGGTTTTTTCCGGGGGTTTTTTTTTTGGGGGGGGGGTTTTCCGGGGGGGAAAAAAAATTTTTTAAATTAATTAAAAAAAAATTTTTTAAAAAAATTTTGGGGGGGGGTTTTTTTAAAAAGGGGAAAAAAACCAAAAAAAAAAAAAATTTTTTTTTTAAAAAAAAAAAAAAGGGGGGGGGGGTTTACTTTAATTTTTTTGGGGAAAAAAAGGGGGGTTTTTTTTTTTTTGGGGGTTTTTTTTTTGGGGGGGGTTTTTTTTTAAAAATGGGGAAAAAAATTTTTTAAAAAAGGGCCCAAAAAAAAAAAAAAACAAAATTTGGAAGGAAAAAATTTTTTTTTTTTGGGGGGCCCCTTTTAAAAGGGTTTTTTTTTGGAAAATTTGTTTTTTAAATTTTTTTTTAAAAAATTTCGCAAAATTTTGGGGTTTTTTTTTTTTTTTTTTTAAGGTTTTTAAAAATATTTTTTTTAAAAAAAAAAAATTTTTTGGGGAAAAAAATTTTTTTTTTTAAATTTCCCCCCCCCAAAAAAATTTTGGGGGGTTTTGAAAAAAATTTTTTTTTTATAAAAAATTTTTAAATTTGGGGAGGGGGTTTTAAAAAAAAAGGGCCCTTTTTGGGGGGGAAAAATTTTTTTTTTTAAAAATTTTTTTTTTTGGGGGGGAAAAAAAGGGGGGAAATTTTTAATTTTTTTAAAAAATTTTTTTTTTAAAAAAACCAAAAAAAAGGGAAAATTTTTGTTTTTTTTAAAAAAAAAAACCCCCCGGTTTTTGGGTTTTTTGGGGTGGTTTTGAAAAAAAAAAAAAAAAAAATTTGAGTGGGGGGGTTTTAAAAAAAATATTTTTTTGGGGGAGAAAATTGGTTTTTTTGAAAAAAGGGGGGGGGTTTTAAAAAAAAAATTTTTTTGGGGGGTTTTTTTTAAAAAAGGGGTTTTAAAATTTTAAACCATGGGGGAAAAAGAAAAAAAAAAGGGGAAAAAAATTTTTTTTTTTCCCAAAATTTTGGTTTTTAAAAAAAAATTTTTTTGGGAAAATTTTAAAAAAAAAATTTTTTTGGGTTTTTTTTTTTTGGGGGGGGAAAAAAAAAATTAAACAAAAAAAAAAAAGGTTAAAAGGGGGTTTTTTTTTTAAAAAAATTTTTTTTTAAAAAATTTTAAAATTTTTAAAGGGGGGGGTTTAAAAAAAGGTGTTTTTTCCCCCCTTTTTTTTTTTGGGGGGGGGAAAGTTTTTTTGGGAATCCCCCAAAAAAATTTGTTTTTTTTGGGGGAAAAAGGGGAAATTTTTTAAAAATTGGGGGTTTTCCACACCGGGGGAAAATTTTTCCCTTTAAAAAAAATTTTTTGGGTTTTAAAGGAAAAAAAAGGGGAAAAGGGGGGGGGCCCTTTTAAAAAAAAAGGGGTTTTCAAAAACCCAAAAAATTAAAAAAAAAATTTTTAAAACAAAGGGGGGGAAGGAAAAAAAAATTTAAAAAAAAAGGGGAAAAATAAATTAAAAAATTTTTTAAAAAGGCAAAAAAAAAGGGGGGGGGGGAAAAAAAAAAAAAAAATTTTTTTAAAAAATAAAAAAAAAAGGAAAAAAAAATTTTAAAAGGAAAACCCCGGGGTTCCAGGGGGGGGGGTTTTTTTAAAAAAAACCCAAAAAAAGGGGGAAAAAATTCAGAAAAAAAAAAAAAAAAACCCCCGGAAAAAAGGAACCCCAAAAAAAAACCCCAAAAAAAAAAAAAATTTTTTGGCCAAAAGGGAAAACCGAAAAAAAATTTTTCCTTTTTTTTCCGAGTTGGGGGCCTTTTTTTGGGGGTTAAAAAAAAGGGGGCCCCCCCCCCAAAAAAGGGGGTTTTTAAAAAAAATTAACCCCGGGGGGGGGTTTTTGGTGGGGGGTTAAAAAAAAACCAAAAATTTAAAAAAAACCCCCCCAAAAACCCCCCAAAAATTAAAAAAAAGAAAAAAAAAAAAAACCCCCCCCCCCCAAAAAAGGGGCCCAGAAAAAAAAAATTTAAAAATTTTTAAAAAAATTAAACCAAAAAAAAAAAAAAAAAAAGGGGGTGAAAAAAAACCCCCTTTTTTTAAAATTTAAAAAAAAAAGGGGTAAAAAAAAAAATTTTTTAAATTTGGAAAATTTTTTTTAACGGGGGTGTTTTTGGTTTGGAAAATTTTTTTTCCCCCCCCTTTTTTTTCCCCCGATTTTTTTTGGAACATGAGTACAGTGTGTAAAAAGGGGGCCCCGGGGTTGGGGTTTTGTTACTATCTGTCATTGGTTTGCATTCTGGTAGTATACATAACCTCAACAGCCTGCCCCTAAACAATCGTTAGATGATGGGAAAAACACAGATGTAGGACACACAGTAACATTTGCAGCCTTAAATTTTTTTTTTTTCCCCCCCTTTTGGGAAACCCCCCTTTGGAAAACCCAAAAAAAACCCAAAAATTTTCCCTTTTGGGGAAAAAAATGCCCCCCCCAAAATTTAAAAAAATTTTAAAAAAAAATTTTTTCCCGGAAAAAAAAAAATTTTCCCCAAAAAAAAAAACCCCCCCCCCCCTTTGGGAAAAAAAAAAGGGGGCCCAAAAATGGAGTGTAAAAGTGTTCCACACACTGTAGTAGTGTCCCTGTTTATTGCAAAGTAGTAGGCTGCTGAATGCGTGGAGGAGTAGGGAGTAACAGTGAGGACACAACAGTGCAAATACAGAAAGAAAACCCCCACAAACAGATGCAGCTGTAAACACTTGAAATAAATACAGTTTAAATCATGCAGTTGTAAGCAGTTCCAATTGCAGCAAACTTAGTCCTATGAAACCAAAAGCGGATAAGCAGATATAAACAGTTGACATGAATACAGTTTAAATCATGCAGCTGTAAACAATTCTAAAATGCAGCAAACCAGTGCTATGACAGTGTAACTAGCATTCATATTTTACAGCTATAGTAGGGGATAAACAGTAACAGCCTTAGTCGCTAGGTCAGGCTATCAATTTAATCTGAACAAAGATTTGCAGGTGTACATTTGTGAACATGGTTGAGGTGCACTGTCTGCATGTATGTGCATATTGGACACATGGCCAGGGTGACATGCCGTGTATTAGACAGTGTTAACACTCCATAGTTTCTATTGGTGGCCAGTATGCATTGTACTGCACACATTTTGGAACATGAGTACACGTGTGTGTATGACACGGTTTGACACTGTGCTGTGGGTGATACTGTTGTTACTATCTGTCATTGGTTTGCATTCTGGTAGTATACATAACCTCAACAGCCTGCCCATAAACAATCGTTAGATGATGGCTTGACAACTGACACACAGATGTAGGACACACAGTAACATTTGCAGCCTTCAAGTACTTTTCTATGCCAGTAACAAGTGGTATTCACCTGCACTCAGTCCTGGGACCACTCCTGCTTGGCATATAGCTTTCTTAGGTACAAGCAAACACAGTAGGGATATGTCTGGCCATGTTTGGCAATGCATACTGTGGGCTATAATGCATTCTCCAGATGACACACACACATCCTCCAAAAGGGTATCATACAGACAGATACCTGGTGTCAAACCCATGCTGTAAAGCTATAAGCCAAATAAAGCATAGTCATCCACTTTTACAAAACAATAGTATCCCCAGAGTACCACATAGGTAGTAGCCCCCAAAATGTGGAACAGGTACCATGTATACATAGAGCCATGTGTTAAGTCTCTCCTTTGATAATCACATTTCCAAAGGGTTTAAACTTGGACAAGCATGGGGTTTCCAAATGTTGCACCTATTGACCTTTGGTTTGCTTTTTGAATAAATTTCCAGGAAAATCAATAATTTCAATAAAAATGGTGGGAAAATTTTGCCGAGGTACTGGTGGGTTTACAAGCATACAATAGGAAGTCTAAAAAGGACTTGGAAGGAACCCAATTGTTATGGGGGGTCCAAAAAATTGATACATTTATAGTTTGCCACCAAGTTGCAGGTACAATTTTTACTTTTTTTTTAAATTTACATAAAAACACCATTCCCAACAGTGAAAAAACCCCCTCGACAACCCACATCCTTTTCTTTATTTCCAGTAACTTTTAACCCTTACCTTTTGGAGCTTTTTTTTGGTATTTTGGATGTGCATCTGATGTGAAAGTGAGTATTCCTTTTTGGGGTTTTCCAGTTTTCCCCATTCCCCTGAAACCCCTCCATTTGGAAAGTCGGGTTTAAAACCACAACAATTTAATAGACTAACATTTAACGCTTACAATTCCGGGTTCTTTCAACAGGTTTTTGGTGGTGTTGACTACAAAGTGAGTAAAATTTTAAGGTTTTGAGTTTAATTGTTAAAGGAAAAACCCCGGTGTGGCGGGGATTCAAACCCCTATAACTTATAATAAAACAGTTTCAAGAAACACTATGGGGGTTCGGGTCTTTTCCGTTATTGGTGGAGGCATCATCAGCTTGCAAGGGGGCTTTAGGAACATGTGGGAAAAGGAAAAAAATTTGGCCTGGCAAGGTCCTTTACCTGGGTGGCCTAATTTTCCCCCGGGTTTCCTGTGGTATTTGGGTTTGTTTTTCCAAGGGGGTCATTTTGGATTCTAGGCTTTTGAACCGGGTTGTTCTGTAAACCCTTTTGGAGTTTTACTAAGTTTTGGCCCATTAAAGTTCTTTGCATTGGGTGCCTTTTCCCCGGGGTTCCTGACCCTAAGTTTAAACAGGGGTCCCAGGACCATCTGGGATCCCTCTGGTTTATCGATGAAACCCAATCTCTTTTTGCGTACCCTTTGGGAAACCCCCGGACATGGGTTATTTGGGGTAAGCTTGTCCTTTGGGAAGGAAATGGCAAAGCCTGTGATGGTGTGTGGGTTATTCACTCCTCATGTCCTTGGAATTGTAAAAGAAATTTTTTTGGAGGCCTGGTTTAAAAATTTGGGGGGTCCTTCGGGAGGCCCAAAATTTGGGGTTTATGGGTTCCATGAAATTTTCCCATAGTTCAGACCAGGTTGGCCTTTAAGGGAAACCGTTTCGGGCCCCAAAACCTTTTGGAGGGATCTTCGTTTTTGGGGGGCCGGGGAAATTGGGGGAAAATTTGTTTTAGTCCCGAACCCGGGGAAAACCGCCCCCCCTTTCTTTGGGCAACCGGGGAAGGTTTGAGCTGGACTGAATTGGTGGGGTGTTTTCCCTTTTCGGGTGTAGCCTGGGAAACCCGTCCCTTTGATGCTGTGTTCTTGCTTTGGAGGGTGTTTTACCTGCATGTATGAACTTTGCATTCTTCGGGATGGGAAAGGCCCTTTTGGGGGGGGGGTAAGTTTGCACTGAACTTTCCCCCAGGATGTGGGGAATTCAGTTGGTTTTGTATTTTTGCCATTTGCGTACTCAGAAATTTTAGGTTGCCATAAATTTTGGATACTAAAAAGGGTTTGTGGTTGTTTTTTAGATTTTTGGAATTTGTTTTAAAACTGGGTTGGAATTTTATAGGATCAGTTTTTCCAAAAAATTTACAGGAGCCTTTTTCCCTTTTTTGGAATTTTCTCTTTGGAGTTTCCTCCTTCTGTTGTTAAATTTTTATGGGGAAGACCCCCAGATTGGTTTCTTTTTTGGAGGATGCATCTTGGTTTTTTTGGGATCTGATCCCTGCATCCCCCTAGTGCTATAAATGCATTGTAAAGATTCGAGTTGTATGATTTCCATGCAAAGGGGCTTTTAATTTTCCCCTTTGGGCTTAGAAGGTTTAGTTTGCTTTTGAAAATTTTACATGGTTTTTATGGGGTGGATGTGGATGTAGTTATTACTTATGGTCGATTTAAACCAGCAGGGGTTTACCTGGTTGGAACACGGGACCCCATGTTTGGTATGATCATCCAGAGTTTCACCTCAATGGGTGGGCCCCTTTCCAGGGATTTGATTTTAAACCGGGGAAACATTCAAAGGACGGTACAGGAAATTCTCCCAATTTTAGTGTTTGGGTGAATTTCCCAATTATAAATTTTTTTTTGGGAAAAGGGGACCTTTAAAAT
>NW_025051588.1:0-12224 GCF_019279795.1 Protopterus annectens | reverse complement strand
GATATAAGTAGTGATGTTGGAGATGTAAAAATCTTGGCAAGTTGAGTGATGATATAGGAGTGATGTTGGGGAAGTATAATCCATGGCCAGTTTGGTGATGATATAGCAGTGATGCTGAGATACAAAAACCTTGGCCAGTTGGTTGATTATATAGCAATGATGTTGGTGATGTATAAACCTTGGCTAGTTGGGTGATGATATAGCAGTGATGATGTGGATGTAAAAACCTTGGCTAGCTGGGTGATGATATAGCAGTAATGTTTGGGATGTAAAAACCTTGGCCAGTTTGGTATTGATATAGCAGTGATGTTGGGGGTGTATAAACCTTGGCCAGTTTGGTGATAATATAGCAGTGATTTGGGGGATGTGTAAACCGTGGCCTGTCTGGTGATGATATAGCAGTGATGTTGGCGATGTAAAAACTTTGGCCATTTTGGTGATGATATAGCAGTGATGTTGAGGATGTATAAACCTTTTCAAGTTTGGTGATGATCTGGCAGTGATTTCTGGGGATGTATAAACTTTGGCTGTTTTGGTGATGATATAGAAGCGATATTTGGGATGCAAAAATCTTAGCCAGTTGGGTGATGATATAGCATTGATGATGAGGATATTATAAACGTGGCAGTTTGGTGATGATATGTCTGGGATGTTGGGATGTATAAACCGTGGCCAGTTTGCTGATGATATATCAGTGATGTTGGGGATGTATAAACATTGGCCAGTTTGGTGATGATTTAACAGTGATGCTGGGGATGTATAAACCATGGCCAGTTTGGTGATGATATAGCAGTCTGATGTTGAGGATGTATAAACCGCGTGATTTGGTGATGATGTAGCAGTCATGTTGGGGATGTATAAACCTTGGCCAGTTTGGTATTGATGTAACAGTGATGTTTGGGTTGTAAAAACTTTGGCTAGTTGGGTGCTGATATACCAGTGATGTTGGGCATGTATAAATCTTGGCCAGTTTTGTGATGATATAGCAGTAATGTTGGGGATGTAAAAACCTTGGCCATTTGGGTGATGATCTATCAGTGATGTTGGGGATGTATACACCTTGGCCAGTTTGGTCATAATATACCAGTGATGTTGAGGATGTATAAACCTTTACAGTTTGGTGATAAGATAGCAGTGATGTTGGGATGTAAAAACCTTGACCTGTTTGGTGATGATCTAGCAGTGATGTTGGGGATGTAAAAACCTTAGCTAGTTGGATGATATTATAGCAGTGATGTTGGGGATGTAAAAAACTTGGCCAGTTGGGCAATGATATAGCAGTAATGTTGCAGATGTACAAGCCTTGACCAGTTTGGTGATTATATAGCAGTGATGTTGGTGATATAAAAACTTTTGCCAGATTGGTGATGATATAGCAGAGATATTGGGGTTTTATAAACCTCGGTTGGTTGGATGATGATATAGCAGTTATGTTGGTGACTTATAAACCTTGGCTAGTATGGTTATGATATAGCAGTGATGTTGGGTATACATAAACCGTGGCCAGTTTGGTGATGATATAGAAGTAAGGATGGGATCTTTAAACCTTGGCCAGTTTGGTGATGATATAGCAGTGATGTTGGGGATGTAGAAACCTTGGCCAATTTGGTGAAGATAGAGCAGTGATGTTGGGGAGATACAAACATTTAAAATTTGTTGATGATCTAGCTGTGATATTGGGGATGTAAAAACCTTGGCTGGATTGGTGATGATATTGCAATGATGTTGGGTATGTAAAAACCTTGCCTAGTAGGGTGATGATGCACAAGTGATGTTGGGTATGTAAAAACCTTGGCTATTTGGAAGATGATGTAGCAGTGATGTTAGGGATGTAGAAACCTTGCCAAGTTTGGTGATGATATAGCATTGATTTTGTGGATGTATAAAAGTTGGCCAGTTTGGTGATGATATAGCAGTGATGCTGGTGATGTACAAACCTTGGCCACTTTGGTGATGATATAGCATTGATGGCGAGGATGTATAAACCTTCGCCATTTTGGTGAGGATATAGCAGTGATATTGGGAATGTAGAAACCTTGGCCAGTTTGGTGATGATCTAGCAGTGATTTTGGCGATGGATAAACCTTGCCCAGTTTGGTGATGATCTAGCAGTGATGTTGGGGTTTTAGAAATCTTGGCCAGTTTGGTAATGATCTAGCATTAATGTTGAAGATGTAGAAACCTTGGCCAGTTTGGTGATGATATAGTAGTGATGTTGGGGATGTATAAACATTGGCTTGTTTGGTGATGTTATAGCAGTGATATTAGGGATGCAAAAACATTGGCCAGTTTGGTGATGATATAGCAGTGATGTTGCGGATGTGTAAACCTTGGCCAGTCTGGTGATGATATAGCAGTGATGTTGGGGATATATAAACCTTGGCCAGTTTGGTGATGATATAGCAGTGATGTTGGGGATGTATAAACCTTGGACAGTTGGTTGATAATCTAGTAGTGGTATGGGCAATGTACAAACCTTGGCAAGTTTAGTGACGATATAGCAGTGATGTTGGGGATGTAGAAACCTTTATGAAACAAAAGAAAACAAAATAAAAATATCACAATCCACGAGACCCTTGTCGGCAATAACTCAGCACAAAAAGTCCTGAATGCATCTTTATTAGTGATAGAAACAAAGCGTTTTCACCACAGTATGCTGTGGCTTCATCAGAGGAATAAAACAACAGGAGAAACACTCCACAGAAATATTTAAAAATCAGGAAGTGACATCTTTACAATTTCCTGAAACAAGATGATGCTACAAATTACCATCAATTATAATAAAATCGGTGCACCCATGACAAAAGGTGGTTTGTGAAACAAACCAACAGATAAAAAAATACACATTCAATCTACTAAAAACGAACTGAAAATCAGAAATAATTATTTAAAATCAAAAGGTAAAAGGCCATGAATCGAGAACTAGAATGGCAGTTGCGTTTGGACGCTTTTAGGCACCCTGGCCTTAATATTAATTGTAATATCACCCCTGTGCTGAAATTAAGGAGCTACCTAAGATAGGCACACCTTGGTAATAATGAATTCATCTGTAAAGAATGGATATATATTTTTTATACATTTCATTTTTTTATAACGCTAGTAATTGGTAATGATTTGTAGTACATTAGGGTGGTTTCACACCATACATAGAAAATTCATAGCCTTTTACCTTTTTCGTGCTGCATGGAAGAAAAATTGATTGTTGAAAAAATTTTTTTGATAAAAAATTTTTCTGATATTTTACTTTTTTGATATGTATTAACCCGAGAGAGTGCTGGTTGCTTATTAATTTTTGATTTTAAATAATTATTTCTGATTTTCAGTTCAGGACTTTTGTGCTGAGTTATTGCCGACAAGGGTCGTGGATTGTGATAGATGTAGAAACCTTTTCAAGGTTGGTGATGATCTAGCAATGATTTTGGGGATGTTTAAACCTTGGCTAGATGGGTGGTGATATAGAAGTGATGTCTGGGATGTATAAATCATGGCCCGTTGGGTGATGATATAGCAGTGATGTAGAGGAAGTATAAACTTTGGAAAGTTGGGTGATGATATAGCAGTAATGGGGATGTATAAACCTTGGCCAGTTTAGTGATGATCTAGCAGTGATGTTGGGATTTAAAAACATTGGCCAGTTGGGTGATAATATAGGAGTGATGGTTGGGATGTAGAAACCTTTGCCAAATTGGTGATGATATGGCAGTAAGATTGGGAATGTATAAACCTTGGCAGTTTGGTGATGATATAGCAGTGATGTTGGGGATGTATAAAACTTGGCCAGTTTGGTGATGATATATCAGTGATGTTGGAGATGTAGAAACCTTGGCCATTTTTGTGATGATATAGTAGCAATGTTGGGGATGTAGAAACATTGGGCAATTTGGTGAAGATATAGCAGTGATGTTGGTGTTTTAAAAACCTTGGCCAGTTTGGTAATGATCTAGCAGTGATATTGGTGATATAAAAACCTTGACTTGTTGGGTGATGATATAGCAGGGATGTAAGGGATGTAAAATCCTTGGCCAGTTGGGTGATGATCTATCAGTGATGTTGGGCATGTATAAGCCTTGGCCATTGAGGTGATGGTATATCAGCGATGTTGGGGAACTATAATCCTTGGACAGTTTGGTGATGATATAGCTGAGATGTTGGGGAAGTATAAACCTTTGCAAGTTTGGTGACAATATAGTAGTGATGTTGGGGAATGTATAAACCTTTGCCAGTTTGGTGATGATATAGCAGTGATATTGGGGATGTAGAAACCTTGGCTAGTTGGGTGATGATATAGCTGTGATATTGGGGATGTATAAGCCTTGTCAGGTTTGCTGATGATATAGCAGTGATCTTGGGGATGTATAAACCTTTGCCTGTTTGATGACATCATAGCAATGATAATGGGGATGCAAAAACCTTGGCTAGCTGGGTGATGATATAGCAGTGATGTTGGGGATTTAAAAACTTTGTCCAGTTGGGTGATGATATAGCAGTGATGTTGGGGAAGTATAAATCTTGGCCAGTTTGGTCATGGTATAGCAATGATATTGGGGATGCAAAAACCTTGGACATTTTGGTGATCTAGCAGTGAAATTGTGGATGTAAAATTCTTGGCTAGTTGGGTGATGATATAGCAGTGATGTTGGAGATCTATAAACAATGGACAGTTTGGTGATGATGTAGCAGCGATGACGGGGATGTATAAACAGTGGCCAGTTTGGTGATGATATAGCAGTGATGTTGGTGATGTATAAACCCATGCAAGTTTGATGATGATATAGCATTGATGATGGGGATGTAAAAACCTTGGCTAGTTGGAAGATGATATAGCAGTGATATTGGAGATGTAAAAACATTGGCCAGTTGGGTAATGATCTAGCAGTGATTTGGGGATGTATAAACATTGGCCATTTTGGTGATGATATAGCAGTGATGTTGGGGTTGTAGAAACATTGGGCAGTTTGATGATGATCTAGCAGTGATGTTGGGGATGTAGAAACCTTGGCCAGTTTGGTGATGATCTAGCAGTGATGTTGGGGATGTATAAACCTTGGCCAGTTTGGTGATGATATAGCAGTGATGTTGGGGATGAAAAAGCTTTGGCTAGCTGGATGATGATATAGCAGTGATGTTGGGGATTTATAAACCTTGGCAGTATGGTGATGATATAGCTGTGATTTTGGGGATGTAAAAACCTTGGCCAGTTTGGAGATGATATAGCAGTGATGTTGTGGATGTAGAAAACCTTGGCCAGTTTGGTGATGATCTAGCAGTGATGTTGGGGATGTATAAACCTTGGCCAGTTTCGTGATGATATAGCAGTGATTTTGGGGATGTATAAACCTTGTCCAGTTTTCTGATGATAAAGCAGTGATCTTGGGGATGTATAAACCTTGCCTGTTTGGTTAATATAGCAGTGATGGGGATGCAAAACATTGGCTAGCTGGGTGATGATATAGCAGTGATGTTGGGGATGTAGAAACCTTGACTTGTTGGGTGATGATATAGCAGGGATGTAAGGGATGTAAAATCCTTGGCCAGTTGGGTGACGATTTATCAGTGATGTTGGGGATATAAAAACCTTGGCCAGTTGGGTGATGAGCTAGCAGTGATGCTGGAGATGTATAAACTTTGGCCAGTTTGATGATGGTATAGCAGTGATATTGGGGATGTACAAACCTTCACCTGTTTGGTTACGATATAGCAGTGATTATGGGGATTCAAAAACCTTGGTCAGTTTGGTGATGATATAGCTGTGATTTTGGGGATGTATAAACCTTGTCCAGTTTGTTGATGATATAGCAGTGATCTTGGGGATGTATAAACCTTCACCTGTTTGGTTACAATATAGCAGTGATTATGGAGATGCAAAAACATTTGCTAGCTGGGTGATGATATAGCAGTGATGTTGGGGAATTAAAAACCTTGGCCAGTTGGGTGATGGTACAGCAGTGATGTTGGGGATGTAGAAATCTTGGCCAGTTTGGTCATGGTATAGCAATAATATTGGGATGCAAAAACCTTGGACATTTTGGTGATCTAGCAGTAAAGTTGTGGATGTAAAAACCTTGGCTAGTTAGGTGATGTAATAGCAGTAATGTTGGTGATGTAAAAACCTTGGCCAGTTGGGTCATGATATAGCTGTGATGATGGAGATGTATAAACCTCGGACAGTTTGGTGATGATATAGCAGTGATTATAGGGATGTGTAAACATTGGCCAGTTTGGTGAAGATACAGCAGTGATGTTGGTGATGTATAACCCTTGGCCAGTTTGATGATGATATAGGATTGATGTTGGGGATGTATAAACCTTAACCAGTTTGGTGATGATATAGCAGGGATTTTGGGGATGTAGAAACCTTGGCTAGTTTGATGATGATCTAGCAGTGATTTTGGAGATGTAGAAACATTGGCCAGTTTGGTGATGATATAGCAATGATGTTGGGGTTGTAGAAAGGTTGGGCCATTTGATGATGATCTGGCAGTGATGTTGGGGATGTAGAAACCTTGGCCAGTTTGTTGATGATCTAGCAGTGATACTGGGGATGTACAAGCCTTGGCCAGTTTTATGATGATATAGCAGTGATGTTGGGGATGAAAAAGCCTTGGCTAGCTGGATGATGATATAGCAGTGATGTTGGGGTTCTAGAAACTTTGGCAGTTTGGGGATGATATAGCCGTGATGTTGGGCATGTAAAAACCTTGGCCAGTTAGGTGCTGATCTAGGAGTGATGTGGGAGATGTATAAACCTTGGCAAGTTTGGTGATGATATAGCAGTGATGTGGGGGAATGTATAAACCTTGGACAGTTTGGTGATGATATAGCAGTGATGTTGGGGATGTATGAACCTTGTCCAGTTTGGTGATGATTTAGCAGTGATGTTCGGATGTATAAGCCTTGGCCAGTTTGGTGATGATATAGCTGTGATGGTGGGGATGTATAAACCTTGGCCAGTTTGCTGTTGATATAGCAGTGATGTTGTGGATGTTTAAACCTTGGCCAGTTTGGTGATGATCTAGCACTGATGTTAGGGATGTATAAACCTAGGCCAATTTGGTGATGATATAGCAGTGATTTTGGAGATGTATAAACCTTGGCCAAGTTTGGTGATGATATAGCAGTGATTTTGGGGATTTATAAACTTTGGACAGTTTGGTGATGATATAGCAGTTATGTTCAGGATATATAAACCTTGGCCAGTTTGATGATGATCTAGCAGTGATGTTGGGGATTTATAAACCTTGGCCAGTTTGGTGATGATCTAGCAGTGATGTTGGGGATGAATAAACCTTTGCCAATTTAGTGATGATCTAGCAGTGATGTTGGGGATGTAGGAAACTTGGCCAGTTTGGTGGTGATATAGCAGTGATGATGGGGATGTATAAACCTTGGCCAGTTTGGTGATGATATAGCAGTGGTGTTGGGGATTTATAAACCATGGCCAGTTTGATGATTATCTGGCAGTAGTGTTAGGGATGTATAAACCTTGGCCAGTTTGGTGATGATATAACAGTATGGTTGGGGATGTTTAAACCTTTGCCAGTTTGGTGATGATAAAGCAGTCATGTTGGGGATGCATAATCCTTGGCCAGTTTCGTGATGATATAGCAGCAATGTTGGGGATTTAGAAACCTTGGCCAATTTGTTGAAGATATAGCAGAGACGTTTTGGATGTAAAATCATTGGCCAGTTTGGTGATGATCTAATAGTGATGATGGGTGATGAGAAAACCTTGGCTAGTTGGGTGATATAGCAGTGCATTTGGATATGTAAAAACATTGGCCAGTTGAGTAATGATATAGCAGTGATGTTGGGGATGTAGAAACCTTGGCCAGTTTGGTGATGCTCTAACAGTGATGTTGGAGATGTAAAAATCTTGGCCAGCTGGGTGATGATTGAGCAGTGATGTTGGGGAATTATAAATCTTTGCCAGTTTGGTGATGATATAGCACTGATGCTGGGATATATAAAACATTGGCCAGTTGGGTGGATATATAGCAGTGATGTTGGGGATGTAGAAACCTTTGTCAATTTGGTGATGATATGGCAGTGATTTTGGGAATGTAGAAACCTTGGCCAGCTTGGTGATGATATAGCAGTGATGCTGGGGTTGTAGAAACCTTGGCCATTTTGGTGATGATATAGCAGTGATGTTAGGGATGTAGAAACCTTGGCCAATTTGGTGAAGATATAGCAGTGATGTTGGGGATGTAAAAACATTGGCCAGTTTGTTGTTGATCTAGCAGTGATATTGACAATGTAAAAACCTTGGCCTGTTTGGTGATGAAATAGCAATATTGTTGGGGATGAAAACACCTTGGACAGTTTGTGTGATCTAGCAGTGATGTTGGGTATGTAAAAACCTTCCCCATTTGGTTGATGATATAGCAGTGATGTTGGAGATGTATAATCCTTGGCCAGTTTGATGATGATATAGCATTAATGTTGGGGATGTATAAACATTTGCCAGCTTGATATAGCATTGATATTGGGGGTGTTGAAACCTTGGCCAGTTTGGTTGTGATCTAGCAGTGACTTTTGGGATGTATAAACCTTTCCCAGTTTGGTGATGATCTAGCAGTGATGTTGAGGTTGTAGAAACCTTGGCCAGTTTGCTGATGATCTAGCAGTGATGTTGGGGATGTAAAAACCTTGGACAGTGTGGTGATTATATATCAGTTATGTTCGGGATGTGCAAACCTTGGCCAGTTTGATGATGATCCAGCAGTGATGTTGGGGATGTATTAACCTTGGCCAGTTTGGCGATGATATAGTAGTGTTGTTGGGGATGTATTAACCTTGGCCAGTTTGGTGATGATATAGCAGTGATTTTGGGGATGTATAAACCTTGGCCAATAATGTGAGAATATAGCAGTGATGTTATGGATGTGTAAAGCTTGGCCAGTCTGGTGATGATAAAGCAGTGGTGTTAGTGATTTATAAACCTTGGCCAGTTTGGTGATGATCTAGCAGTAGTGTTAGGGATGTAAAAACATTGGCCAGTTTGGTGATAATATAGCAGTATGTTTGGGGACGTTTAAACCTTTGCCAGTTTGGTGATGATATAGCAGTAATGTTGGGATGTATAATCCTTGGCCAGTTTGGTGATGATATAGCAGCAATGCTGGGGATTTGGAAGTCTTGGCCAACTTGTTGAAGATATAGTAGAGATGTTTTGGATGTAAAAACCTTGGCCAGTTTGGTGATGATATAGCAGTGATGTTGGGTTGTAGAAAGGTTCGGACATTTGATGATGATCTAGCAGTGATGTTGGGGATGCAGAAACCTTGGCCAGTTTGTTGATGATCTAGCAGTGATGTTGGGGATGTACAAGCCTTGGCCAGTTTGGTGTTGATATAGCAGTGATGTTGGGGATGTAAAAGCCTTGGCTAGCTGGGTGATGATATAGCAGTGATGTTGGGGGTCTATAAACCTTGGCAGTTTGGTAATGTTATAGCAGTGATGTTGGGCATGTAAAAACCTTGGCCAGTTGGGTGCAGATCTAGCAGTGATGTGCGAGATGTATAAACCTTGGCAAGTTTGGTGATGATATAGCAGTGATGTTGGGGATGTATGAACCTTCGCCAGTTTGGTGATGATCTAGCAGTGATGTTGGGGATGTATGAACCTTGTCCAGTTTGGTGATGATATAGCAGTGATGTTCAGATAAATATACCTTGGTCAGTTTGGTGATGATATAGCAGTGATGTTGGGGATGTATAAAGCTTGGCCAGTTTGATGATGATATAGCAGTGATGTTGTGGATGTTTAAACCTTGGCCAGTTTGGTGATGATCTAGCACTGATGTTAGGGATGTATAAACCTTGGCCAATTTGGTGATGATATAGCAATGATTTTGGGGATGTATAAACCTTGGACAATTTGGTGATGATATAGCAGTGATTTTGGGGATGTATAAACCTTGGACAATTTGGTGATGATATAGCAAAGATGTTTGGGATGTATAAACCTTGGCCAGTTTGATGATGATTTAGCAGTGATGTTGGGGATTTATAAACCTTGGCCAGTTTCGTGATGATCTAGCAGTGATGTTGGGCATGAATAAACCTTTTCCAATTTAGTGATAATCTAGCAATGATGGTGGAGATGTAGGAATCTTGGCCAGTTTGTTGGTGATATTGCAGTGATGTTGGGGATGTGTAAACCTTGGCCAGTCTGGTGATGATATAGCAGTGGTGTTGGTGATTTATAAACCTTGGCCAGTTTGGTGATGATCTAGCAGTAGTGTTAGGGATGTATAAAACTTGGCCAGTTTGGTGATGATATAGCATTATGGTTGGGGATGTTTTAACCTTTGCCAGTTTGGTGATGATACAGCAAGGATGTTGGGGATTAATAATCCTTGGCCAGTTTGGTGATGATATAGCTGCAATGTTGGGGATTTAGAAACCTTGACCAATTTGTTGAAGATATAGCAGAGATGTTTTGGCTGTAAAAACCTTGGCCAGTTTGGTGACAATCTAGTAGTGATGATGGGGATGTAAAAACCTTGGCTAGTTGGAAGATGATATAGCAGTGCATTTGGATATGTAAAAGCATTGGCCAGTTGAGTAATGATATAGCAGTGATGTTGGGGATGTAGAAACCTAGGCCAGTTTGGTGATGCTCTAACAGTGATGTTGGAGATGTAAAAATCTTGGCCAGCTGGGTGATGATTGAGCAGTGATGTTGGGGAATTATAAATCTTTGCCAGTTTGGTGATGATATAGCACTGATGCTGGGATATATAAAACATTGGCCAGTTGGGTGGATATATAGCAGTGATGTTGGGGATGTAGAAACCTTTGTCAATTTGGTGATGATATGGCAGTGATTTTGGGAATGTAGAAACCTTGGCCAGCTTGGTGATGATATAGCAGTGATGCTGGGGTTGTAGAAACCTTGGCCAGTTTGATGATGATCTAGCAGTGATGTTGTGGATGTAGAAACCCTGGCCACTTTGGTGATGATGTAACAGTAATGTTGGGGATCTAGAAACCTTGGCCATTTTGGTGATGATATAGCAGTGATGTTAGGGATGAAAACACCTTGGACAGTTTGTGTGATCTAGCAGTGATGTTGGGTATGTAAAAACCTTCCCCTTTTGGTTGATGATATAGCAGTGATGTTGGAGATGTATAATCCTTGGCCAGTTTGATGATGATATAGCATTAATGTTGGGGATGTATAAACATTTGCCAGCTTGGTAATGATATAGCATTGATATTGGGGGTGTAGAAACCTTGGCCAGTTTGGTGGTGATCTAGCAGTGACTTTTGGGATGTATAAACCTTTCCCAGTTTGGTGATGATCTAGCAGTGATTTTGAGGTTGTAGAAACCTTGGCCAGTTTGCTGATGATCTAGCAGTGATGTTGGGGATGTAAAAACCTTGGACAGTGTGGTGATTATATATAGCCATTATGTTCGGGATATACAAACCTTGGCCAGTTTGATGATGATCCAGCAGTGATGTTGGGGATGTATTAACCTTGGCCAGTTTGGCGATGATATAGTAGTGTTGTTGGGGATGTATTAACCTTGGCCAGTTTGGTGATGATATAGCAGTGATTTTGGGGATGTATAAACCTTGGCCAATAATGTGATGATATAGCAGTGATGTTGTGGATGTGTAACCCTTGTCCAGTCTGGTGATGATATATAAGTGGTGTTGGTGACTTATAAACCTTGGCCAGTTTGGTGATGATCTAGCAGTAGTGTTAGGGATGTATAAACTTTGGCCAGTTTGATGATAATATAGCAGGATAGTTGGGGATGTTTAAACCTTTGCCAGTTTGGTGATGATATAGCAGTGATGTTGGGGATGTATAATCCTTGGCCAGTTTGGTGATGATATAGCAGCAATGTTGGGGATTTGGAAGTCTTGGCCAGTTTGGTGATGATATAGCAGTGACATTGGGAATGTAAAAGCTTTGGCCAGTTGGGTAATGATTTAACAGTGATGTTGGGGATGTAGAAACCTTGGCCAGTTTGGTGATGAAATACAAGTGATGTTGGGGATCTGTAAACAATAGACAGTTTGGTGATGATGTAGCAGTGATAATGGGGATGTATAAACATTGGCCAGTTTGATGATGATATAGCATTGATGTTGGGGATGTATAAACCTTGGCGAGTTTGGTGATGATATAGCAGGGATTTTGGGGATGTAGAAACCTTGGCTAGCTTGATGATGATCTAGCAGTGATTTTGGAGATGTAGAAACATT
>NW_025051587.1:0-12343 GCF_019279795.1 Protopterus annectens | reverse complement strand
CTTTTCTCTGCTTTTCTCAATCTAGGGTGTCATTATTGATTACTGGTCTGTAAGCAGCCACTGGCTTCATCTCATAAGCATTTATGTGTCCGCCACAAGTTGGTATTGCTCAGAGGGAGAGCAATCTTTTGGCTCTGCAGTGTTCGGAACATCCTTCCATGAGGACCTCCCAAGAATCTAGTGGCTTGGGAATGTCCACAGGCTTATACACAAAATGAAGTTAACTACTTCAGATTAAGAAGTTAAGTGTACTACCCATAATGTCCCATCTGAGTAGGTAAACTTCATTTGTCAGTAACTGTCCCTCTCCCTCCGTCCCCCTAACCTATATAGATGTTCAAAGGACTCCTGCTTTTCATGGCGGATTGTCTCTGCTAGAGTATGGAGGTGAATTTCGGTACTGTATGGTTTGGATAAGCTAAACTCGGACTGAGTCAAATATGGTGCAGGGATTATGGGTAAGTGGGAGGAGCTTGAGCTTGATTTTAGCTGTTGAAAGTTGCCGCTCGATCCGATATGGATCCTATAACCCAGAGGTTGCTGACAAATGAAGTTTACTCACTTCAGATGGAACGCTATAGTGAGTACATAACTCTTATTCTTATGGGACCTGGAAATATCCCCGGCTGTGTTCTACATGAATTGCAGAGGAACTGCACCACCCAGCCCCTGCCCAATCACAGCCTCACCTCAGGCTTTGTCCCTACAGGATGGCGCACTGCTACAGTCATCCCTCTCCACAAAGGAGGAGCATCTACAGACCCTGAGAACTATCGCCATATTAGCCTGACGAGTCTGATATGCAAAGCTATGGAACGCATCATCATGGACCTAATAAACAAGGATATAGGGAATCTCCAAACTCTGGATCCTACACAGTTTGGTTTTGTGAAGGGTAGATCATGCCTTCTCAACCTGGTTGACTTTTTTGAGTCAGTCACCAGAGCTGTGGATGAGGGCAAGGTGGTTCATACAGCGTAGCTTGATCTGGCTAAGGCCTTTGATACCATTCCTCACTCAAGAATCATAGAAAAAACACAGTAAGCTAGGCATCAAACCCCATATCACTAGGTGGGTTGCAAACTGGCTCACAGATAAAACTCACAGTGTGAAAGTAGCTGACTCCCAAGTTAGACTGCCAACCAGTCACAAGTGGAGTCCCACAGGGTTCGGTCCTGGGTCCTCTCCTATTTGGTATCTACTTCTCTGAAGTTCAGGTTAACATGAAGGGAGTCTGGCTGACAAAGTTTGCAAACAATTGCAAGTTGAGAGCTATTATTAACTCCCCAAGTGATGTTGACATCATGCAGAAAGGCTTCACTGAGCCCATCGACTGGTGTCAGAACCATGGGCTTAAGCTCAATGCATAAAAATGTGCCATGATCCCCTTTGGGAAAAACTCTGTTCCCATTAATTACCACATTGATGGTACTCCACTAAACACAGAAGGCACTATAAGAGATCTGGGAACACAGGTTGATGGCAACCTCTCTTTTGACCACCACATTGCCACTGTGGTCAGAAAGTCCTTCTCTGTGGCACATCTCATTACTAAGGGTTTTGCATCCAGGAAGAAAGAGGTCATTGTCTTCCTCTGCTCTTTATTCATTAGGCCAATCATTGAGTACAATGCCCCATTTGGCATGTACCTCATTAGACACCTGCAGCAACTGAAGAGGCCACAAAAGTACCTCACAATTATGACCCTAGGCCTTAAACAGTTGTCTTATATGGACAGACTCAAACTCCAACTATTCTCTGTCTCATATCGCCTACTTAGAGGCGATCTGTGCTTGACTTACAAACCCATGTCTGACCCAGCTCTGTTAGAAATGCTACATCTAAAGAAATCCCAATCCCTTCGCAAAACACGCTCCAGAGACCTCAACCTCATTACTACAATCAACAGAATGTGCTGGAGGGACAGGTTCATAACCCAGAGACTGCCCATGCTATGGAATAGACTTCTCATACATGTCAAACAGAGCACCTCATTGATCCTCTTCAAGAGAACTCTTGATGAGTGGATGGGAAATAGAAAGTTCACCGTGAGGATTACTCCAGTGGCTCTACTCAACAGAGGCACTGGGAACTAATGTCAGGTGGCACAATGCCAGGGTAATCCTGTGGCTAGGGCTTGTGTTGCCCAGGGTCATTAGCCTAGCACACACCTATGAACCTATGAGTTCCTTTGTATGGCTGCAAACATGATCTGGGGAGCTCTCCTGGTGCATGATGGGATAGGAAAATGCCACAAGCTAGTGAAAGACCTCGAGCTGGTGTATAAGGCAGAGTCGGATCCGAACCCAACCTAGTAAGAATGAAGGCAAGATGGGCAACACACATGGAACGTTATGGTGAGCACATGACTTCTTTTTTCCTTGCATACCAACCCCTCCTTTCTGCCTAAAGTCGTTTCATAGACTAATATCAATCAGACCATACATTTGCCTGTTTTCTTTCCTAACTTCAGCAACAAAGGTGAATATGTCCTACATTTGTTAGATTTCCACAGGCAATTATGTTTCTATTTGCATAGGACTAATGATTTTTGGAAAGCTAGTCAGTTGTTTATCTCCTTTACTGATGCTAGGAAGGGCTTACCAGTATCTAAAGTTACCTTAGCAAAATGCCTGTCTGATTGTATTTTTTTCATCAACACCATACAAAGTATAGATCTTTCCTAACCTATTCGAGCCCACTCAACCAGGTCCATGGCCACTTCTGCAGTTTTCCAGTCTAATGTCTTCATGGACATAATTTGTGCAGTGGCCACATGGTCTAATCATTATACCTTTATCACTCATTACAAGTTGGATTTGGTCTCCAGGGGAAGAGCCTCCTTTTTAGTTCAGTGGTTCCGAGAAACATCCTCCCATAAATCTGCCCAGGATAAAGGTAGCTGGGGACTGGGTCCCATATATGAGAACGAGATGAAAAATTGATAATATCAGATAAAGAAGTTATGTACTCACCATAACGTTCCGTCTGTATTGTCGATTTTTCTTCTCTCCTCACATTCCCTTACCTTTAGATGTTAAGTTGTCGATCTCGCCTTCATTCTTGCTGGATGGGTTCGGAGCCGATCCTCGGCCCTGACGCTGGCACACCAGCTTTAGCTCGAGAACTCCTTTTACCAGCTCGAGGCAACCCTATATCCCATGATGCAAGGAACTACCTCAGATCCTCGCTTTGTCAGCTAGAGAAAGAGGTCTCCTTTGCCAGCTGAGGTAAGTTTTTCTTGTTAAATACAGAAAAAAAAAGTTAGTTAGGGGGTTTAATTTCCCTTCAGTGTTAGGTTAGCCTGTATTTAGTACAGCCCACCCTATTCCTTCCTTCCTTTTTAAACTTCTTTTAATATAGTTTTTCAGTGAAAGTTTTAGTGTCAGGCCTAGTTCCCCAAGTTATTCCCTTTCCCTGTGTGTCTTGTGTAGGGGATTAAGTTGTGTGTTTGTGAGGACTGTTTGTGTATATCCTTTTAGGATGCTCTAGGGAAGGCAAGGTTCAGGAAAGCTTCAAGAAGTGTGACCAGTGCTGTCAGAAAAATGTCCCTGGGGACAGACGGTCAAGCACTTCTTGTGTGTATTGCCTGGGTTTTGCACCTGCAGGTGGACTCCTGTAAAAGCTGTGTCATGCCTTTTAGCCAGCGAAGTCCTGCAGGAAAGGAGGAACAAACTGATCCTCCCGAGGTTTGTTGAACCTGAAGGTTCTCCCTCCTAAGCAAGGGGCAGGAAACTCCTTAAGCCACCGGCTCAGGCCAAGGTGTGTCTAAGCCTTCTCCCGTGGCTCCGCCGAGCCGATATCGCCCGCTGGAACCGCATGTTTCTTCTGCCAGAGTAGTGGGTTCGGTGCCGGGCCGGGCCCGGCGCGTACCCTCCTGACTACTGCTGCCGCCTTTGCTCTGGCCCGCTGGAGTCCCCATTAACTTTATTCCCAGGCACTCGAGGCTTCCAGGTGATCCTCGCCCATCTGGGGTTCAAGGGACTCGCGCCCATGGCGGCTCCGGCCGCGAAGTAGCATCCCGGTCCCCCTCTTCGAAGTACCAAGTATCCACTGCCCGGGTCTCCTCTCTTTGTCGGAGCTGAGCCATCGGTTTCATCTTCAGATCTTCCAGGCTGCTCTGACCAATGCATTTGGGAGAGGGTGCAGGCAGGCTGTTACAGTCTTCAGGCACTGGCCCAAATGCTCCAGCAGCCCTCGCCTCTCAACAACAGACTTCGCTACAGCCCCACCTCTGAGATTCCTCCTCCTCACTCTACACCAGAGTTCTGGAGCCGGAGCTTCTTGGGACAGCGACTGCTTCTCCTCCGCGCCGGAGCCGAGTTTATACATGATCCTTCGCTCCGCTATCCTCGGCTCATCTCCTCCTTGAGGCTTTCCTTGGAGGGATCTGGTCGTTGGGTTTCACTGTCACCAGGGGGCACAGTGGCATCGGACCCTTGTCCCGACCCCCTCGGGCCCTTCCCTCTCGGAGCTGCTTTGGTAAGCTCGGCGCCGACTATCTGCCTCGGGAGCCTTCTCTCCTTGGAGCCTACCTCATCTCTGCTTCCTTCTTCGAGCGGGTGGTGTTCAGGTCTCCCGGGAGAGGGAGCCTTTGAGGTGATGAGGAGTGTCCTGGCCTCTGAGCCTCGGTCAACGGCTCCATCCCTCTAGCTCCTCCCTCATCAGTGCCTGCAGTAGCCTCTTGCCAGCCTCTTGCTCTCTTGCGGCCCAGGGGATCCATCGGCCCTTCCAGGTTTCCCCACTGAATTTTCTCTCCTCCTCTTCCCAGGTTTCTCCTGACCCCGCAGGTGAACCCCCGGAAGAGGACGTAAGAGGGAAACACACAGACTCCCTGAGTCTACTACATCTGATAATGACTTTCTAGATGAGTCGGAGGGATTCCCCACGGGTTCCCTCTGAGGATGTTCTCATTTTCAGATGCATCCTTGAGCTCCTCAAACAGAGGGGGGAATTGGCCTCCATTGACCCTCCGGAGGATGAGTCGGTATACCTGAGGCTTTTGATCCCGACCCTCCACCTCCTGGTGTTCTGCCTCGCCACCCACTCCATGCAGGTAGTGGCTCGGAGCATGGGCGGCTCCAGATTCTGTGGAACCTGTCCCCTCAGGAGTACACATCCAATTGGGCCTATCACGCCCCTTCGGACAAGTCAGTTCCTCGTCCAAAGGTGTCTCTGTAGGATGCTAAGTGGCAGTGGCGCATGGCCACTCAAGAAGCTGAAACCATGGCGATTCTTCAGTGCACCTGTCCATCCTCCTAATAAGGATTCTAGGACCATGGACATTGTATGGAAAGCGATGTTTTCTTCAGCTTACCTTGCAATGCTCATCGCTGAATTACCTTTGTCACTTCACCAGGCTTCAAACGAGATACTTCTCAAGGTAAACTGGGAAGTAGTCCAGTGATCCTTCAGCTGCTGGGCTCCAGGGAAAAAGATTGCCTCCAGCTAGCTATCCTGGAATTCGGGAGACTAACTTCCCTCCATGCGGCTCATACCTATCTTATGCAGCCGATGGAACGAAAGCAGGGCCGCAGGGCACAGGTAAGTTGCTCTTGTAGACGCCAAGCCTGGATGCGGCTGTGTAATTTTTATGGACTCCCTTTTACAGGCGCCCCCTTCACCAAACACCCCCTTTTGACCTGTTCGGCTTTGTTCGGATCCTCCTCAGGGTGAAGGATACTTTTGACCAGATGCAAACAAGACGGTAAAACTCTTTCTGCCAAGTTGGAGTCCAGTTTTCCACTCCTTCTAGACCATATCCCAAGGGTCAGGAAGGGGGGGAAGATGTGGTTCGCAGAAAGCCCAAGGAGCTACACCGGACACATCGGGTTCCAGCCTTTTACCCCTTAGAGGCAGAGAGGGGGGTAACAATAATAGATCGTACTCTAGAGGCAGGGGTCCTCAGGAACCAGGGCAACAGGGAGCCTCTTCCTGAGAAGCCCTTTCAGCATCCCTGAGGGTGTTGCCCTCACTGTCCACCCTTTGAGGCAGTCGGGGGAAGAATTCTCGGCTGTACCCAGTAGCCTGGCAATCCCTATCACAAGAGAAGTGGGTAAAGTCATTATATCCTGAGGGCTACAAAAATCCCCTCTCGAAGGTTTCTCTCGCACTCCTACAATCCCTTCCAGACATCTCACCCGTCAAAGGGATTTGGCAAAACAGGAAGTTTCAAAACTCCTGGAAAAAGAGCTTAATCCAAACAGTGCCGGGCAGACCAAGCGCAGGGATCCGGCTTCTACTCAAGATTCTTTAACCAAAAGGACGGAGATTGGAGACCAATACTAGACCTAAGCAGACCAAACAAGTCTGTCAAAAAGGCAAGATTCCGGATGGTCACGCTGTAATCCATTCCGGCTCCTTTCTGGGCAGGACAAATGGATGTGTTCTACAGACCTCACAGGACGCACTACCCACATAAAGATTCCACAGACGTTCGCATGTTTCTCCCGCCGCCGGAGCCGCCACTACCACCAGAGCACTGCCCCTTGGCCTCACTTCAGCCCCTTGTGAGTGTTCACCAAATGGCTAGGCGTGTGGTCACAGCTCACCCGAGACGCCGAGGATTCCAAGTAAGCCTTTATTTGGACGACTGGCCCTTCCCCGCCACCTCCAGGGATCAGCTTCTTTGGTCCAGAGATTACACCTTGCAGCTTGTAAGAGTCTAGGAATTTCGTGAATTTCAAAAATCCTCTGCTGCCTTGCCAATCTATCACCTTTATAGGCTTAGCTGCTAGATACTGGCCAAACAAAGTAGCTGTGACTAACAAATCAAAGGATTCTGGATTATCCAGAAATTTGTTCAGCCTCTTGCTAAAGCAACAAGCACAAAGCCAGGTTTGTCTTGAAGGTTCTAGGTCTAATGGCTGCAGCCATTGTTCTCTTCCACTAGCTCGCCTCCACAGTTTTCCTGCAGTGGATGTTGTTCACGCGAGTGGTCGTATCACGCATCTGCCCATGAGACACCTTGTGATCTTTAAAGTGACAGGTTCCAGGGCTCATTCAGCCATGGGGTGGGTACCTTCCCCTCTTCTTCAGCAGGGGTTTATTCATTTGTTCCTCCTCCAGTTGCCACAGTCACCACGATGCCTCTCTGATCGGGTGGGGGCATTATCAGGGTAGGATGGTCCACGGGATCGGCAAACTGCTAGAATACCAACCTGCACATAAATGTCCTGGAGATGAGAGCAGTGCTTTAATCGCTGTAAGCCCTCACCTAATTTCTTCCCACAGGGACTATTGGTAGTACAGACGACAACATGTCCTTGGTCTGGTACATCAACAAACAGTATGAACCAGGTCCTATCCTTATGTCGTAGAAGCTCTCAGACTTTGGCAATGGGCTTATCTCTTCTCAGCGTGTTTCTGATAGCAACGCATTACCCCCTGCAGGTCCAACCTATTGGCGGATGTGGCTAAGCAGATCTATTCTGATGCCCCTCACGAGTGGTCTCTCAATCAGTCTGTAGTGGATCAGATTTTTCTTGAAGTGGGGCACCCTTGTTGCCATCTTTCTCGCTACCCTCAAAACAGCAAGTGTCCAGATTACTTCACACTATTTCCTCTTCCAGGCCAACCCTTGAGAGACTCTCTAACCCAGGATTGGCCTCGGGACTTTTGGCGCTTTTCCTCCTTCCATTGATTCCACAAGTCATTCAGAAGCTACCGCTTTGAGAGCCAAATTGATCCTCATTGCCCATATTGGCCTCACAAATTTGGCTTCCGCCTCTCACATCATCACCTTCTGGTGCAGCCCTGGCATCTGGACCCAGTTCCGGATCTTTTGATCCACCAGTCTGGGTCAGCAGCACCGGAAAGCCATTCATTCTCTCAACCTCACTGTTTGGTTGCTCCAATTTCCCTTCCCTAGCCAGGCCACCAATGTATTTCTGACCTAGTCAGAGACATTTTAGTGTCTTCTTTTAAAGTCGCCCACTAGAACTGTTTATGCTGGGGCAAGTGGCTTAATGCTTTCTATTTGGGCAAACGCCAAAAATATTGGATCCCTTCACCGCCCTATACATTCTGTTTTGGATTTCCCATGGAGGTTTTTCATTCAGGATTGTCATTATCATCTACAGTCAAAGTACAAATGGCTGCTATTTCCAAATTTCATGTTGGCTTGCAGGACAATAAATATCATGTCTCCATAGGTTATGCAAAGCCTTTTGAGAGTGAGTTTTTCTCCTAAAACCGCCCAGGAACATCCTCCTCCCGCACAGACCTGAACTAATGTTGGCATCCCTACTCCTACCTCCTTTCAACTGCCTGCTACGTGGTTCTTTTAAAGTTGTTGACATGGAAAACTATATTTTGCTGGCTGTTACTTCTGCAAGAAGAGTTTCTGAGATTCAGGCCTCTGTATTCGCTCACCTTATCTGGTGTTTCATAAGTGATAGGGGTTTCGCCTAGACTAACCCCTTTCCTTTCTTCCCAAGGTTGTATCTCAAGCCAATATTAACCAATCTATTGATCTACCAGTTTTTCTTTCCCTAACTATTCTGGACAGAGCTGAACAGAAGTTGCATTTTTGATGTTCATCGCCAGCTCAGGTACTACTACAGGACCAAACAACTTAGAAAAATCAGACCAATTGTTTGTCTCCTATGCAGGAAACAGGTTGGGTCTTCCAGTATCTTAAAGTGACCTTTATCTAGATGGTTGACTCCACCATTTCTATGTGTACTCTAAGGGCAAACAACTATCTTCTAAGCCAAAACATTCAATGGTAAGCCCATCCACTTGTAGCTTTCAGATAGACTTCCCATTGACACTAGCTTCCTTGCTGTTTCTGGGCCACGCCTCATACTTTTGTGCCTCCTACGCTGATTTGGCTCCAGAGAGAAGGCCAGTTTTGTTCCACTGTTCTCGGGCAGAGTCTGTTCCATTGGAGCCACCCGATACAGGTGCTAGGGACGCTGTTCCATCCAGTAGAATGGTTACGTAGACACAACTCTAACATTTGTGAAGTTATGTACCTACCATAACGCTCCATGTTAGTTGTCTTCTATCTCAGCTTTCTTTCTTAAGGCCCCACCCTCCTTCCCGGCCTGGACAGATCTTGGAGAGTTCCTTTTAGATTGCTTCCTCTGGAGCATTGTTATGAGGAGGACTCTTTTAGGAACCATGGTTCCTAATTATATTAGGATAAGTCTTTAGCAGGGTTAGTTAGCCAAACTAGACCTGAGTGTAGTCTTGCATCATGGGGATATGTGGGTTGCCTCGAAAGCTGGTAAAAGGAGTTCTCTAGCTAAAGTTGGTGTTTGTCATTGGCATCGCCTCCGAACCCATCCAGCAAGAAGAAGGCGAGATGAAGACAACTAACATGGAACGTTATGGTAGGTACATAACTTCTAATTTCTGGTAAATGGGAAGCATAATTTATGCCACTTTTATTTTCTCCATACTCCAGAAATAGTCTCCTCACAATCTTCGAAAATAAATTTCCTTACCATTCTTTCTGGGGTAATCCTAGCAAATACAATCTGAAGTAACGGGGAGAGGTGCGTTGTGGGTAAGGGGAGATGTCTAAGAGCTTTGCGGTTGCCACGAGCTTAGTAACTGCCAAGTCAGATCCGATGGATTGGATCCGGATCCATATGTGAGGAGACCTGAAAAATTGAAAATACAGATGGAACATTATGATGAGTACATAACTTCTTTTTTTCATTCACGGATGTCAGGTTGGGGAAGATAGTAACCAAAGTAACCCTAGCCAGATAGATGGCTTACTAATTGCATTTCATTTATTTATAGCAAATTGGGTGTCACCTTACCAAAACCGTTACGAGCTCACTCAACGTGATCCATAACTTCCTGCATTATTTAGGCTAGAGCATCCATGGATGACATATGTGCAGCAACAACTTGGGCTACTCCACACTTTTGTTGCTCATTACAAATTGGATTTGGTCTCCAAAGGTAGAGCATCATTTGGTTCCAGTAAGTTGCGTCAAGGGATAGTCCCTCCTCACCTAGGTCCACCCAGTGTCTTGGGTAGGTGGGGATTCTGTCCCATTAGTTGAGGATAGAAATGGCCAAGTTGGAGCCAAGGGATCAGATCCAACCCCCATTAGTTCAGGAAAAATGAAAATGGACAACACAGATGGAATGTTATAGTAAGTACATTGCTCCTTTTTACTATCTCCTGTCCTCTCTTATTACTCACCAAAGTACATCTTGTGGGTGTTTCACCATATCTGCCCACGGAGCCTCCACTTTCTTCTCTGTTTTCAGTGAAATAGTTTCTGGAGGGAGTTGTACAACTGAGACCTCTTCATAAACAGATGGCTTCCTCTTGGGATATTAACTTTGTGCTGGAAGAGTTAACCATGACTCTTGCTGAACCTCCTGATCAAGCAGGCTTAGGGTTCATTACATGGAAAACTGCTCTTCTCATTGCTGTGACGTGCAGGAAGAATGTCTGAGTTGGAAGCTCACATGGTGGTTGAACCCTTCCTGGTCTTCCATAGAGATAAGGTTATATTAAGGTTAAATATCCCATTCATGCCCAAAGTTTTTTTCAGAGTTCACTTTGAATCAAGTCCAGTGTTCTGTCCAGATCCTCCGAAATAAGAAGAAAGGATTTTATATGTACATGGGCAGCTCAGGTACTGTCTTGACAGAACTAAGTCCTTTAGAAAAGCAGATTAGTTCTGTCCTATTCATTATGTAGAAATATGGCCAAAAATGGTAAATCCTACACTAAGTAATCTAAATTTTTCACAAATGATCAAAGGTTGCAATAAGAGACATTTTTATATTCAAGACAAGGTGGCGCACTTATTTGCTATGGAGATCATATGCTTTCACAAAGGTGGCAAATGAAATATGAGATAGCTAGAGGAATAAGTAATTATGGGAATGAAAAATTCTTAAAGGGACTTGAGGCTGGAGCTGTCTCTCTCTCTCTCTCTCTCTCTCTCTCTCTGTTTCTCTCTCTCTCTCTCTCTCTCTCTCTCTCTCTCTCTCTCTCTCTCTCTCTGTTTCTCTCTCTCTCTCTCTCTCTCTCTCTCTCTCTCTCTCTCTCTCTCTCTGTCTCTCTCTCTCTCTCTCTGTCTCTCCCAGCGACAGACTGGAATGAAAGGATCTATCATTATGTTAAGTACATAACTTTTAGTCTGTTGTTGTCAGTCTTCATTCAATGTTAAGTTGTCAATCTCGCCTTCATTCTTGTGCTGCTGGATGGGTTCGAGCCGCATCCTCTGCCCTACTCTCTCGGCACTCCTGCTTAGCTTGAGAACTCCTTTTTACCAGCTCGAGGCAACCCTATATCCCATGATGCAAGGCGGATACCAGATCTCGCTTGTCGCTTAAGCGTAAAGAGGCCCCCTTTTTGCCAGCTGAGGTAAGTTGGAATTTTCAAAAAGTTTTGGGCCAGGGTTTTATCTCTCCCTTGTTCCCTTATAGTGTAGTGTTTCTACAGCCCAATTTATTTCCCCATTTAAAATCTTCTAGTTTTTATAAAAGATTAAAGATTTTTTCTAGTTAGGCTCTAGGGCCCACTTCTTAATCCTATCTGTGCTTGCTGGGATTAATTGTGTGATTGTTTGGGGGTGTGTGTGAGTATTATTTCTTCTTGACTATGTCTAAGGAAGGTAAGCAGTCTTGGAGCTAAGAAGTGTGTGACTCGTGGCTGTCAGAAAATGTCTCTGACAGACGGCTCAATTCTTGTGTTTACTGCCTGGGGTTTTGCACCTGCAGGACCTGTGCTTTAGTCATTCTTTTAGCCAGAGAGTCCCAAAGGAGGAATAAATTGATCCTCCTGTGGCTTTACTAAAGCTGTGAAGCTGCCCACCCACTAAAACTGGGTCTAGTAAACCTTTCTAAGCCACCGGTTCAGGCTACAGCTTCAAAGCTCTTCTCCAGTGGTTCACTCCTTCGAATGTAGGATCGCCCGCCGGAGCCATCTTCTTCTTTCTAGCAGTAGTGTGTCGGTTCCTACACCCACCCAATAGTGCTGTCTTTGTCACGCCGGGAGCCGGCGAGCATATCCAGTATCGGAGCCGGTGAGCCTTCGCTCCATCTGGAACTCAGGGGACGCCGGCTCCTCGGCGACTTCGCCCAGGAAGAGATCTCGTCCCCTCGTTGGAGAGTATCCACTGGCCCGGGGTCTCTTTTGTCGGAGCGAGTCATCGGAGCCCATCTTCGGTGATCTTCCAGGCTGTCTGACCACGATGAGAGGGTGCAGGCAGGCTGCTGGAAACGCAGGCACTAGCCTGGCCGCCCAGCCCTGCCTCTAAAGCAGACTTCGCTATTGCTTTACCCTTGAACTTCCTCCCACCTCCAGAGTTCGAGGCCGAGCTTCTCGGACCCCAGGACGTGAGTTTCCTCGGCCCGGGGT
>NW_025051586.1:0-11651 GCF_019279795.1 Protopterus annectens | reverse complement strand
CAATTTGGGTATATATAGCTGGTGAGTACTGCAAGGCTCCACTGGATGTGTCCAGACACCGGAACGGTGACTTGAGCATCCCAAACACACTCTCTGTTATGATTCTTGTTTGTGCGTGTGCCTCATTATGGAGTTCTTGTTCAGGTATATGTGCATTTATGATGAGTGTCATCAGCCATGGCTCCAGTGCATATCCAGCATCCTCCACTAGGTGACCATGTGGGATGTCCCCACTGGCAAATCTCTGGTACAGCTGCGTCAGATGCCAGCTGTGGGAATCGTGATTGCTTCCAGGGCAGCCAGCACACACGTTCATTATTATGCCCTGGGCATCGCACATGACCTGGCAGTTGATGGAGGGGAAGCCCTTGAAGTTGATGTAGACCCTACCCGGCTCACTGGGTGGTGCTTTGATGCATTTGTACATGCGGTCTATTGCACGTACTACCTCAGGGTATTCTGCTATTTGGTGGAAGAGATGCATATTGCTGGCCAACACCTCACGGGTGTTGGGGAAATATACGTGCTCACTGACGTAATAAAAGGACATGGCATCCAGGAACTGGTGGAGTACCCTGGATGCGGATGCCTGTGAAATTCCCATCATATCCCCCAGTTGGCCTTTGGAAGGTACATATAGCTAGTATTCATAGGCCTACACATACTTTGGTATCCACTGGGATGTGTTCCCCTCTGTTAGTTCTGTGCATCAGGTGTGGCAGGCACAGCTCAACAATTTGCTGTAGGAGGTCCCTGTCTACTCTATAGTGCTCCATTATCTCCAGCTCATGTTGCCCTTGGTAGGTTACCCTGGGTCTGTACACTCTTCTCTGTCTCCTCACTGTGGGTTGGTCAGCAGCATTCACATCCTCACCACCCTCAGCCTCTTCCACAAGTTGTTTGATAGCTATACCAGAAAGGCTCTTCCAGACTCTGCTACACTTTGCTGTGAAGGAAAGGTTAGTTTGCTGTTACTTTTTTGTATTTCTGTATTGCCTCTTTCTATATTTTTGAATACTGTAGTTTGTTTTCTTTATCTTGTGTTTTGCTTGCATTCTGTTCTAACAGCATATTAAAACTTCAAAAGAGACCACAGCTCTCTCTGTTCTGAGTCCAGGGCAGAAATAAGAACTTGATTAATTACACTCATTCATAAGACAGAAAAGAGGTCACTTAAGGTTAATCACTTGTTAACAGAGGGGTGGAGGCTAGGAACTAAAATTTCTATTTAAGGGAGTAAACTAAAAACATTTCAAACTTTTACCAAAGAAGGGCTCTTTCCAGACTCTGCTACACTTTGCTGTGAAGGAAAAGGTTAGTTTGCTGTTGTTATTTTTTGTATTTCTGTATTGCCTTTCTATATTTTGAATACTGTAGTTTGCTTTTTTTATCTTGTGTTTTTCTTGCATTCTGTTCTAACAGCATATTAAAACTTCAAAAAGAGACCACAGCTCTCTCTGTTCTGAGTCGAGCAGAAATAAGAACTGATTAGTGGAGGACTCATGCATAAGACAGAAGAGGTCACTTGGGTTAAATCACTTGTTAACAGAGGGGGTGGAGCGTAGAACTAAATTTTCTATTTAGGGAGTAAACTAAACATTCATTTTGAGCTTTACCAGAAAGGCTCTCTTCCAGACTCTACTACACTTTTGCTGTGAAGGAAAGAGTTAGTTTGCTGTTATTTTTGTATTGGTCTGTATTGCCTTTTCTATATTTTGAATACTGTAGTTTGTTTTCTTTTATACTTTGTGTTTTGCATTATGTTCTAATTTTCATATTAAAACTTCAAAAAAGAGACCACAGCTCTCTGTTCTGAGTCAGGCAGGAGTATGCACTGATTGTTTAAGCACTCATTCATCAGACTGAAGAGGTCACTTCAGGTTGCTCACTTGTTAACAGAGGGGGTGGAGCTAGGAACTAAAATTTCTATTTAAGGAGTAAACTAAAACATTTCAGAGCTTTACCAGAAAGGCTCTTCCAGACTCTGCTACACTTTGCTGTGAAGGAAAGGTTAGTTTGCTGTTATTTTTTGTATTTCTGTATTGCCTTTCTATATTTTGAATACTGTAGTTTGTTTTCTTTATCTTGTGTTTTGCTTGCATTATGTTCTAATTTTCATATTAAAACTTCAAAAGAGACCACAGCTCTCTCTGTTCTGAGTCAGGCAGAAATAAGAACTGATTAATTAAGGACTCATTCATAAGACAGAAGAGGTCACTTTAAGGTTACCCACTTGTTAACAGAGGGTGGAGCTTAGAACTAAAATTTCTATTTAAGGAGTAAACTAAAACATTTTCAGAGCTTTTACCAGAAAGGCTCTTCCAGACTCTGCTACACTTTGCTTGTGAAGGAAAGGTTAGTTTGCTGTTATTTTTGTGCATTTCTGTATTGCCTTTCTATATTTTGAATACTGTAGTTTGTTTTCTTTATCTTGTGTTTTGCTTGCATTCTGTTCTAAGCATATTAAAACTTCAAAAAGAGACCACAGCTCTCTGTTCTGAGTCAGGTAGAAATAAGAACTGACTACCATACTCATGCATACAAGACAGAAGAGGTCACTTGGTAAGGTTAATCACTTGTTAACAGAGGGGTGGAGCTTAGAACTAAAATTTCTATTTAAGGAGTAACTAAAACATTTCAGACTTTTACCAGAAAGGCTCTTCCAGACTCTGCTACACTTTGCTGTGAAGGAAAGGTTAGTTTGCTGTTATTTTTTGTATTTCTGTATTGCCTTTCTATAATTTTGAATACTGTGGTTTGTTTTCTTTTATCTTGTGTTTTGGTTTATTTTGCATTATGTTCTAATTTTCATATTAAAACTTCAAAAGAGACCACAGCTCTACTCTCTGTTCTGAGTCAGGCAGAAATAAGGGCAACTGATTAATTAAGGACTCATTCATAAGACAGAAGAGGTCACTTAAGGTTAATCACTTGTTAACAGAGGGGTGGAGCTAGGAACTAAAATTTCTCAATATTTAAGGAGTAAACTAAAACATTTCAGAGCTTTACCAGAAAAGGCAATTCTTCCAGACTCTGCTACACTTTTGCTGTGAAGGAAAGGTTAGTTTGCTGTTATTTTTGTATTTCTGTATTGCCTTTCTATATTTTGAATACTGTAGTTTGTTTTCTTTATCTTGTGTTTTGCTTGCATTCTGTTCTAACAGCATATTAAAACTTCAAAAGAGACCACAGCTCTCTCTGTTCTGAGTCAGGCAGAAATAAGAACTGATTAATTAAGGACTCATGCATAAGACAGAAGAGGTCACTTAAGGTTAACTCACTTGTTAACAGAGGGGTGGAGCTAGAACTAAAATTTCTATTTAAGGAGTAAACTAAAACATTTCAGAGCTTTACCAGAAAGGCTCTTCCAGACTCTGCTACACTTTGCTGTGAAGGAAAAGGTTAGATTTGCTGTTATTTTTTGTATTTCTGTATTGCCTTTCTATATTTTGAATACTGTAGTTTGTTTTCTTTATCTTGTGTTTTGCTTGCATTATGTTCTAATTTTCATATTAAAACTTCAAAAGAGACCACAGCTCTCTCTGTTCTGAGTCAGGCAGAATTTTTTTCCTGCCTCCCACCCATTTAAGTTGTCTTGTTAAATACCACTGTCTTTCTAGTTGCCCGCCTCTTATGTTAATCTGACCATATATCTCATTTCTCTCTACTTTCACTGGCTTATGTGAGTAATCACAAAACCATCACTTTTGAAATCTCACCCCTTCAATTATTTAAATTTATTGGCCATCCTACAGTATTTCATAGTACCAAAATACAAAAGTAACCACCCCTTTCAGTCCATCTTGCTGTTTTAAAAATAGTAACTCTCCACTAAACCTTAACTTTTAAACAGGTAAAACTCAAGTTACCTACTTTCATATCTAACTTCTCTAGTGCACACTGCAGAGTGCATTCTTTTTCTAATCTTACCTTTTAAGCATCCCTGTTACTAGCACTTTCTCTAATACCTAAAAGATCATCTCTCACTTGACTCCAAGTAGACTTTTCTCTATCTGTTAAAAATTAGCACTTGTTCCTACAGTACTTATTACCTTGATACGGGCACTCTTATAGATGCTGAAGCACCCCAAAAGGCAAACCCCCATTTCTCGGTCACCACGTCGCCCCCGGAATCTCTTTTTAAAATTTTTTTGTCTAGTCCTTCTAGCATGTCGAGGGATCAGTTGCTAGTGTCCTCTCCTGCTCAGCTGGTGAACCTGGGAATATTGAGGCAATGTTACAATTGCCTCATGTACAGAACAACCCTCTCCTCCTCCCACAAAACACAAATTCATGGTAGAGATGCAACTATCGGCCAAACTGGAGGCTGAGCTCTCTCAACATGGGACTGGCAAGACCAGTCAGGAGGAGAAGGTTACCACACACACTATAGACCCAGTCTCACATAGTACCATCACAACCTCAAATCATACACATAAACACACAAAGACATACTCGGCTCTGATCAAAAATCTACCAAAACAGCAGAGGCCACCAAAGCAGACACCCAAACAACCACCACCTCAGAACACAACACCTGCAACACATAGACCTCACAGTCAGAGTGTCAAACAGTCACAGCCCTTAAGGCCAAACACAATGCCAGACACACTAGTCATTGGTGACTCCATAGTCAGACACACTGACGTCCCGCTCACCAGACTGAGTAAGGAGAAGGTCACAGTAAGCTGCCTGTCGGGCGCTAGAATCTGCCACATAAAGCAAGCACTCAGGTCTCTCAACAGCAGGTACAAATATGACTCAGTCATTGTCCACGCTGGTGTAAACGACCTGAGATGTACCTCCTTGGACTACATGAAAAAAGAGACATTGAGGAGCTCTCTGATTATGTAGCCCAGGCAGGTATGACCCTGACCTTGAGCAGTATCCTACCTTCACCAAGAATGATGCCACAATACAGAGATAAGATGATCAGCTTTAACAATTGGCTTAAACTCTGGTGTCATTCAAAGGGGATCCAATGTCTGTCTGCCTGGGATGACATGCTGGACAAGCCACGCTGCTTCAAGGGACGGCTTGCACCTGTCACCCTGGGATTCCGGATATTGGCAAAGGCTCTTGCCACCCCTATAGTGCCTTTTAGGCAAGGCTCAAATTCTAAACCTACCACCCTAGAACACAAAAAGGAAAAAAAAAACTAAGGGTAATGCTGCTCAATGCCAGAAGTCTAAATCTCAAAATGCATGCACTGAGGCCCTTCTCAGTATGGAGAACATCGATGTCTGTGCAGTGACAGAAACCTGGTTCAAGGCTCCTGAGAGCACCCCAGCACTATCAGGTTTTACCTCTTATCATGCGTTCCGCCCCAAAATCCGGACAATACCAAGAAAGGAGGGGTATCCATATTCATCAAAGACACCCACACCTCAAGACTGGTGGCAACGACGATGCATCGGAGACCATCCAGGTGCAATTAACCATAGGCAAGACTGCTCTACAAATTGTAGCATGTTACAGGCCACCCTCACAAACTCAGGAACCTCACATGGCCTACCTGAGAACACTAGACGGATAGATGTATCACCAAACACCATCATACTAGGTGACTTCAATTACCCTAATATAGACTGGGAACACTACTCAAGCCCAAACACCTAGCCCAAAAGTTCCTGGAATTCATAAACTCAAATGCCATGGAACACCTAGTCACCATCCCCACAAGAGGAGAAAACATACTTGATCTCATCATTCCGACCATGCGACCACAATGTTCAACACCGGAAGTATACCCTCACTGGTGAGATCAGATCACAACTAATCTCGCTGGAGGTCCTCATCCCACCCCCACCTGAAATAAAAGACCACAGTAAAGAACTTCTCGAAGCCGACTTCACACTTCTAAAGACTAGTGTGGTCTCCTTTAAGGCCCGAGCGGCAGAAAACAGTACTCAAGCCGCTGAATCACTTACAAATGCCTTCTACCAGCACCTGCAGGACTGCATGGATAAGGCAATCCCAAGCAAACAAAGACTCTTTGTACCAAAGGCAAGCGTCAGTCTGGTGGACCCCAGCCATAAACAAACTCTACAACAAAAGGAGGAAGCTACTACAAGATAGAGCAAAATCCTTAAAAGGTAAGACACCCTTGATCACTATAAGTAAAACTAAGAGCTCTATAAAATCATCCAAAGCAAATTTTGAGAGAAAAATAGCTAAAGACTCAAAAGACAATCATAAGGCCTTCTTTAGCTATGTTAGAAAGCTGGCAGGAAACTCCCAGATATGCTCAGAACTAGTTCAAAATGATGTGAAGATTACTGATCCTACAGACATTGCCAACATACTGGCTGACAGGTTCAGTGCAAACTTCTCCCCCAAAGAAGAGATATCTATACCAAGCGATTGCAGCCCCCCAAACATCTCCAACGCCCAAGTGAGAACTGCTCTCTCAAAGCAAAAAACACAGCATCCATGGGACCTGATGGTGTCCCCGGCTGTGTGCTCCCTAACTCAACGAGAATTAAACCCACAGCTAGGACAGCTGTTTAATCATAGTCTTACCTCTGGATACGTACCCAGGAGTGGCGCGACTGCAACTGTGGTCCCACTTCACAAAGGCGGTGCCTCCAATCGACCCTGGAAATTACCGGCCCATTAGCTTGACAAGCCTTATCTGCAAAGCCATGGAGAGGATCATAATGGACCTCATAAATAAAGACATAGGAAATTTGCAGACTTGGATCCATCCCAGTTTGGCTTTGTTTCGAAGGCAGATCATGCTCTTCTAAACTTGGTTGACTTTTTCAAACAGTCACCAAAGCCATTGATGAGGGAAAGGCAGTCCATACAGCCTACCTCGATCTGGCTTAAGGCCTTTGATACAATACCCCACTCGGTATCATTGAAAAACTCATCAGCTTAAATGTTAACCCATACATCACAAGATGGGTTGCAAACTGGCTGAGTGACAGAACCCACAGGGGTCAGAGTTGCTGGCGCCATGCCAGACTCAAAGCCCGTCACAAGTGGTGTACCACAGGGCTCAGTCCTGGGCCTCACTCTTGTTTGGCATCTACTTTTCCAAGTACAAGCAAACACAGGAGGGTTATGGGAGTTGACAAAGTTTGCAGATGACTGCAAACTGGGCCATAGTAGAAAACACATCTGACACAGATATCCTTCAGAAGGGTCTCACAGAAACGGATAACTGGTGCCAGAGCCATGGCCTAAAGTTAAATGCCAAAAAAATGCATAGTCATACCCTTTCCTTCGAAAAACAAGGTTACCCCTAGCTACCAAATAGGTGGCAATCCACTGAGCACAGAAGAAGTTATCAGGGACCTGGGGACCCAGGTTGATAGTAGTCTGTCATTCGACACCCATGTAGCTAAAGTAGTTAGGAAGACCTTCTACATTTCCCACCTTATCATGAAGGGATTCTCATCTAGATCAAGGGAGGTCATAGTCTCCTATACTCATCACTCATCAGGACCAATGATTGAGTACAATGCCCCATTCGGAATGTATCTGACCTGACACTTGCAGCAGCTGGAGAGGCCACAAAAGTTCCTCACCAAAAAGGATAAAGGGTCTCAAACATCTGTCCTATGCTGCCCGACTGAAAGAACTCCAGCTCTATTCAGCAGCTATCGGCTGCTCAGAGGTGACCTTTGCCTAACATATAAGGCCATGTCAAACCCAGATTTGATGAATATGCTTCACCTCAAAAAATCTAGATCCGTCAGAGTCACAAGGGCGGGAGACTTAAACCTCGACACGGCTATTAATAGGACGTGCTGGAGGGATAGATTCATCACCCAAAGACTCCCTAAATAAAATCCCAGTATATGTGAGGCAGAGCACCTCGCTGGCCTTGTTCAAGAGAAATCTTGACCAATGGATGGGAGATCGCAGATATACCCCAGGGATTACCTCAGTGTCACTGCTCAACAGAGGCACAGCAAAATAATGGGTATAGTTCCCCATACTAAAGGGGTGGCATAAGCCACAAAACTATGGGCTAGGCTTGTAAATGCCCTCGGGCAGATAGCCTAGTATGAACCTATGAACCTATTGCAGCCCTTTACATTTTACTGCTGTGAGTGTTAAAAGTTTCCCGCTTGTTTACACTGGTGGGGTAGAATGTGGGAAAAAACAGAGGGGAAGGTGTTTGTTTAGTTTATAGTAGTGTTCTGAGCTGGGCTGGTCTGCTGCCTGTGTAATTGGCTGATTCTGATACATTTCACCTACCAGCTATGCTAGTTCTCCTTGATTATCTTCCTACTGCTGTTTTCCCTTCCCATTGCCTTCCTGTTTAAGCATGGGGGCATGCCACGCAAACGGAGTGCTCAAATGTGCACAGAGCTGCTATTTCCTGGTTTAACTTTTTTTTTCTTTAAAGCACGGTGTGCAGCGTGCACACCCACTTAGGCCTTGTAAAGAGTGCTAGGTAGGTTTAGACACACCCCCTAGCTTACCTGTGCTAAGCTAGGAGCACACCCGAGCCACAGGGCTCCAGTCCGCTTACAGTATGCCTGACACACACCCGCATGATGTCAGTTAACTCCTAGGCTTCCACCAGGGTATTCTAACACTTACACTGTTGGGACTTGACTCGCATGCTGGGGAGAAATGGGATTCACTATCCTTCCCCTCATTTGTATAGGATTGCCTGCTAATGCATAGTTACATGTCTCACACTGAGCCTCCCTCCTTAGCAACTACTACTCAGTGGCCAGGTTGTCTTCTGCCTGCCATTGACTTGCGTGGCAGAATACTGATTTTAGTTAGAATGCTTATTTTAGGTTTATTTTATTATTTTCCCCCTGATCCCGTTTGTGCGCTACTGCCCTACGATTAAACGGCCGAGATCGGCTAAAATAAAATAAAAGTTGATATTTTTATCTTTTAAACTGTTTGCAATGCCATTGGCCTTATAATTGGCCATTGGCATGCATACTACATGATATGCTGCCTTTATTTGGAGGTGTCATAGCTCCGTTTTGGATTTTTCAGAAATGCACTCAGTTACTAACCAAGAACATCTCTGCAGATTGCACTAGTCTTGCACAGACTGTTGTGAGCTTCCTGGATTGCAAGATCACCTCATTTGCATGGATGTCACCTGCAAATGGGGTGATTTGCATACCAGGGCTTAATCCGTGCAAGGTTAGTGCAGGAGCGCTTGTGCATGCCCCTGAAGGCTTCTCCTGGATCGCACGGCAGACATATTGCCTGCTTGAGCTCCTGCACCAATCTTGCACCCCGTGCAAGCTTTTGAGAATCTGGGAGATTATGTGTACATTCTAAATGGTGATCGCAATACAGTGGAGTTAGGAAGTTAACTTTTTTCCACTGTAGTGCAATCTCGGAGTTGGTATATTTAATTTACGGGGACATTGCCCCCCACATGGGGGGTGCAGGGGGGGGGTTTACCCCCCTGCAGAAACATAGTAAAAAGTGTGGTTGTTAGTTTACTGTTGTTATAGTTAGAGGGGATGTTATTTACATGTGCTTGGTAGTTTTCAATGTTGTGATGCAAAGTTTCAGTGTTTTGAGTTTTCAATGTTTTGGGTTTTCAATGTTATAGTCTCACTGTTTTGAGATTCGATGTTATGGGAATTAAATGTTTTGAAGTAGAACCATATATATATATATATAAATTGTATATATATATATATATATATATATATATATATATATATATATATATATATATATATATATATATAATTGTATATATAAATATATATATATATATATATAAATTGTATATATATATATATATATATATATATATATATATATATATATATATATATATATATATATGGGTCTGCTTCTAATGAACGAAAAGCCACTTACCCGAAACTTACTTAATCAAGACAACAACAGTGAACATTGAATTAACAAAATGTTCACATCACCATATTGTTACATCAAAGTTGCAGAACTTTGAACTGCATATGGTCAAGACCATATGGTTTGTAACTTCAGTGCTTTGTGCAGATATTGTGGTAGAGTGGGAATGGGGGGATTTACTCTTTCTGGACTGTAATGTAATCTCGAAGTTGGTACATATAATTAGAAAGAATTTTGGCGGTGCACAGAGGCATTTTTTTATTTTTATTTTCAAAGTTACAGAACTTTGGCCAAATGTTCTTGGCCATATTCTGTTTGCAGTTCCATAACTTTGATATAACAAGAGAGAGATCAATATCAATCTATATGTGTATACATCCATATGTATATGTATGTATATATAATATATATATATATATATATATATATATATATATATATATATATATATATATATATATATATATATAGATAGATATACACACACACACACACACACACACACACACACACACACACATACACACACACACATAGTATATATCTATATCTATCTCTCGCTCTCTCTCTCTTTCTGTATACATATATATATATATATATATATATATATATAGAGAGAGAGAGAGAGAGAGAGAGAGAGAGATTATATATATATATATATATATATATATATATATATATATATATATATATATATATATATATATATATGGATTCCATACATTTAATTAGGTTTTAATTACACTTAGCTCGAAAATGATACCAGGCATTGCAAGTATCAACTTCACTGAAAGGTCACTTGACTGAAAGTCTCACTTGGTTGAAGTTCATTGTTTGGTCGAAAATGGAATATAGCCCCTGCCCCACTGCAGTGCAACCCTGGAGTGAGAATATTAAATAAGGGGGGGTGTGGGGTGTGTGGGAGGTGTAGCCCCCCCCCTACATAATTTTAATGTATTCACTATTATAAGAAGGTATATCCATTAGAAATGCATTGATATATATATCTTTAGTAACAACTATTGGCATAATGTGGGGGGCTGTGCCCCCTACACCCCCTTATTTAATATTCTCACTCCAGGGTTGCAATGCAGTGGGGCAGGGGCTATATTCCATTTTCGACCAAATGAACTTCAACACTGTATGAACTTTCAGTCAAGCTTAGCTTTCAGTGTAGAAGTGAAATGCCTGGAATTATTTTCTAATTAAGTGTAATCCGACCAAATGTATAGAATCCATATATATATATATATATATATATATATATATATAGATATATATATATATATATATATATATATATATATATACATATCAAGAGAGTTGGTGACAGTTAACATGATACCCCAACCCCATCTTGAAAAAATGGGAAAAAGGGGACTGCTTCTGCTGATGAATTAGTGGGAGGATCTGAGAAATAGCATTCCACATTTAACTAGAAATATTTGGAGGCATCTTTAGCTGTAGTGCTTCTCTGACTTGTTGTTCTCTGCCTGAATATTGCTTATCTTTGTCTGCATTTCATTTTGAACTGAAGTTTTTTTTTCTTTTAAGGTGTGATTACTTCTGTTTGTTATCTTGTCTATTACATTTTGTTTTGTTTTAAGTTTTTGTTCTTTTGGAGTTTTAAGAGGTCTTGGCTAGGGTCATTTAGAAAAGTTAGAAAAAAATTCCTTTGCAGACAGTGAATAACATCCAACTAATTAGTGGGAGGAGCTGAGAAATAGCATTCCTTATTTAACTAGAAATATTTGAAGGCATCTTAAAGGGACAATCCCAGTGTTTAAAATTCGGGTCCGCTCAAAATCACATCAAAGGAACGCCCACTT
>NW_025051585.1:0-11495 GCF_019279795.1 Protopterus annectens | reverse complement strand
CACCTAGTCCGTGGACCATCTATTCTCGCCCAAAAGTGAGTTTAATCTGCTCTTTTGCCTGTTTTAAGCTTCTTTGTTCACCAGTGGGAGTGTGGAGCTTTGAGCAGTCTATCTGTCCCTGGAGGAGTAATCTCAGCCCAAGAATCTTGTAGTTTATTGGCTGCTTTAATAATTCTAGCTCTTCAAGTCCACTGTATAAAACCCTCTTTGGCATGGTTTTTCACTTGTTTCCAATCCTCAGCAACAGCTCGTCGATGTTCCCGTTTCTAGTGGTGCTAGCAGCAGAGAGATGAAAAGAGTGATCAGTTACTTCAAGATTTAAGTATATTTTACTGCTATTACCTGTGCAACCATGTATTCTCACCGAAAAGCGAGTTTAATCTGCCCTTTTGCCTGTTTTAAGCTTGTTTTTGCAAATTTCATACCTGCACTTTTAAAGTTTGTCTTTTGTTTGAATTTGACTGTTGAGGCTGATCACTCAAGTGCACTACCCTGTGTTAAGTATTTACTCTGCATTTTTTGCTGTTTGACTTGTAAAAAAAGAAGAAAAAAAAACAAATCAGTGTTTCCCGCTGTTCCTAACCTAGAATAGTCCCTAATACAGGCATTGCTGTAATCTGGACTTTAGAATAGTTCCTGTGTTGCCCATTTCCTTACTTGGATAGAAGGAAACTTCTTTGTTCACCAGTGGGAGTGGGAAGCTTTGAGCAGCCTATCTGTCCCTGGAGGAGTGATATCAGCACAAGAATGTTGTAGTTTATTGGCCACTTTCGGCTAATTTCTAGCTCTTTCAAGTCCCTGTATAAAAACCCACTTTGGCGCGGTTATTCACTTGTTCCAACTCAGCAACAGCTGTTCATGGTCCTGCAGAGGGTGCTAGCAGCAGAGAGATGAAAAGAGTGACTGCTACCAAGATATAAGTATATTTTACTGCTATTACCTTTGCAACCGTCTATTCTCACTGAAAAGTGAGGTTAATCTGCTCTTTTGCCTGTTTTAAGCTTGTGTTTGCAAATTTCATACCTGCACTTTAAAAGTTTGTCTTTTGTTTGAATTTAACTGTTGAGGCTGCTCAGTCAAGTGCGCTACCCTGTGTTAAGTATTTACTGTGCATTTTCTGCTGTTTGTCTTGTAAAAACAGAAAAAAAAAAACAAGAAGATATCCTTATTTCCCGCATTTCCTGACCTGATATAGTCCCTAATACAGGCATTGCTGTATTCTGGACTTTAGAATAGTTCCTGTGTTGCCCATTTCCTTACTTGGATAGAAGGAAGCTTATTTGTTCAACAGTGGGAGTGGGGAGCATTGAGCAGCCTTTCTGTCCCTGGAGGAGTGATCTCAGCACAAGAATCTTGTAGTTTATTGGCTGTATTGGGCTAAGTTCTAGCTCTTTCAAGTCCCCTGTATAAAAACCCGCTTTGGCGTGGTTTTGCGCTTGTTCCAACTCAGCAACAGCTCCTCGTGGTCCTGCAGAGTGGTGCTAGCAGCAGAGAGACGAAAAGAGTGACTGCTACCAAGATTTATGTATATTTTCCTGCTATTACCTGTGCGACCGTCCATTCTCGCCGAAAAGCGAGTTTAATCTGCTCTTTTGCCTGTTTTAAGCTTGTTTTTGCAAATTTTATACTTGCACTTTTAAAGTTTGTCTTTTGTTTGAACTTTACTGTTGAGGCTGCTCACTCAAGTGCGCTAGCCTGTGTTAAGTATTTATTGTGCATTTTCTGCTGTTTGTCTTGTAAAAAAAGAAAATAAATATCCTTGTTTCCAGCGTTTCCTGACCTAGAATAGTCCCTAATACAGGCATTGCTGTATTCTGGACTTTAGAATAGTTCCTGTGTTGCCCATTTCCTTACTTGGATAGAAGGAAGCTTCTTTGTTCACCAGTGGGAGTGTGGGGCTTTGAGCAGCTTATCTGTCGCTGGAGGAGTGATCTCAGCCCAAGAATCTTGCAGTTTATTGGCCATTTTGGGCTAATTTCTAGCTCTTTCAAGTCCCCTGTATAAAAACCCACTTTGGCGTGGTTTTTCACTTGTTCCAACTCAGCAGCAGCTCCTCGTGGTCCTGAAGAGTGGTGCTAGCAGCAGAGAGTGGAAAAGAGTGACTGCTACCAAGATTTAAATATATTTTACTGCTATTACCTGTGCGACTGTTTATTCTTGCTGAAGAGTGAGTTTAATCTGCTCTTTTACATGTTTTAAGCTTGTTTTTGCAAATTTCATACCTGCACTTTTAAAGTTTGTCTTTTGTTTGAATTGAACTGTTGAGGCTGCTCACTCAAGTGCGCTAGCCTGTGTTAAGTATTTACTCTGCATTTTCTGCTGTTTGTCCTTGTAATAAAAGAAAAAAAAACAAAAAAAAATCCTTGTTTCCCACCTTTCCTGACATATTATAGTCCCTAATACAGGCATTCCTCTATTCTGGACTTTAGAATAGTTCCTGTGTTGCCCATTTCCTTACTTGGCTAGAAGGAAGCTTCTTTGTTCACCAGTGGGAGTGGGGAGCTTTGAGCAGCCAATCTGTCCCTGGAGGAGTGATCTCAGCACAAGAATCTTGTAGTTTATTGGCTGTTTTGGGATAATTTCTAGCTCTTTTAAGTCCCCTGCATAAAAACCCGCTTTGGTGTGGTTTTTCGGTTGTTCCAACTCAGCAACAGCTCCTCGTGGTCCTGCAGAGTGGTGCTAGCACCAGAGAGATGAAAAGAGTGACTGCTACCAAGATTTAAGTATATTTTACTGCTATTTCCTGTGTGACCATCTATTCTCGCCGAAAAACAAGTTTAATCTGCTCTTTTGCCTGTTTTAAGCTTGTTTTTGAAAATTTCATACCTCCACTTTTAAAGTTTGTCTTTTGTTTGAATTTGAGGCTCCTCACTCAAGTGCACTAGCCTGTGTTAAGTATTTACTGTCAATTTTCTGCTGTTTGTCTTGTAAAAAAAGAAAAAAAAAAACAAAAAAAATCCTTGATTCCCGCCTTTCCTAACCTAGAATAGTCCATAATATAGGCATTGCTGTAGTCTGGACTTTAGATTAGTTCCTGTGTTGCCCATTTCCTTACTTGGAAATAGAAGCAAGCTTCTTTGTTCACCAGTGGGAGTGGGGAGTTTTGAGCAGCCAATCTCTCTCTGGAGGAGTGATCTCAGCACAAGAATCTTGTAGTTTATTGGCCGTTTTGAGCTAATTTCTAGCTCTTTCAAGTCCCCTGTATAAAAACCCAGTTTGGCGCAGTTTTTCACTTGTTCCAACTCAGCAACAGCTCCTCGTAGCCCTGCAGAGTGGTGCTAGCAGCAGAGTGATGAAAAGAGTGACTGCTACCAAGATTTAAGTATATTTTAATGCTATTACCTGTGCGACCGTCCATTCTCACCGAAAAGTGAGTTTAATCTGCTCTTTTGCCTGTTTTAAGCTTGTTTTTGCAAATTTCATACCTGCACTTTTAAAGTTTGTCTATTGTTTGAATTTTACTGTTGAGGCTGCTCACTCAAGTGCACTAGCCTGTGTTAAGTGTTTATTGTGCATTTTCTGCTGTTTGTCTTGTAAAAAAAGAAAAAAAAAATCCTTGTTTCCAGCGTTTCCTGACCTAGAATTGTCCCTAATACAGGCATTGCTGTATTCTGGACTTTAGAATAGTTCCTGTGCTGTCCATTTCCTTACTTGGATAGAAGGAAGCTTCTTTGTTCACCAGTGGGAGTGTGGGGCTTTGAGCAGCTTATCTGTCGCTGGAGGGGTGATCTCAGCCCAAGAATCTTGCAGTTTATTGGCCATTTTGGGCTAATTTCTAGCTCTTTCAAGTCCCCTGTATAAAAACCCACTTTGGCCTGGTTTTTCGCTTGTTCCAACTCAGCAACAGCTCCTTGTAGTCCTGCCAAGTGGTGCTAGCAGCAGAGAGACGAAAAGAGTGACTGCTACCAAGATTTAAGTATATGTTACTGCTATTACCTGTGCAACTGGCTATTCTCACTGAAAAGTGAGTTTAATCTGCTCTTTTGCCTGTTTTAAGCTTGCTTTTGCAGATTTCATACCTGCACTTTAAAAGTTTGTCTTTTGTTGGAATTTAACTGTTGAGGCTGCTCACTCAAGTGTGCTAGCCTGTGTTAAGTATTACCGCGGCATTTTTTCACTGCTGTTTGTCTTGCAACAAAAGAAAAAAATCCTTGTTTCCCACCTTTCCTGACCTAGAGATAGTCCCTTAATACAAGCATTGCTGTATTCTGGACTTTAGAATAGTTCCTGTGTTGCCCATTTCCTTACTTGGATGGAAGGAAGCTTCTTTGTTCACCAGTGGGAGTGGGGGCTTTGGAGCAACCTATCTGTTCCTGGAAGTGATCTCAGCACAAGAATCATGTAGTTTATTGGCGTTTGGGCTAATTTCTAGCTCTTTTCAAGTCCCTGTACTAAAAACCTGTGTTCGCGTGGATTCGCCCGTTTCCAAATCAGCAACAGCTCATCGTGGTCCCTGCACAGTGGTGCTAGCAGCAAGAGATGAAAAAAGAGAGTGAGTGCTACCAAGATTTAAGTATACCTTTACTGCTATTACCTGGTGCACTACCATCTATTCCACAATCTAAAAGCGAGTTTAATCTGCTCTTTTGTCTGTTTTAAGCTTGTTTTTGCAAATTTCATACCTGCACTTTTAAAGTTTGTCTTTTGTTTGAATTTGACTGTTGAGGCTACTCATTCAAGTGCGCTACCCTGTGTTAAGTATTTACTCTGCATTTTCTGCTGTTTGTCTTGTAAAAAAAGAAAAAAAAAATCCTTGTTTCCCGCCTTTCCTGATCTAGAATCGTCCCTAATACAGGCATTGCTGTATTCTGGACTTTAGAATAGTTACTGTGTTGCCCATTTCCTTTCTTGGATAGAAGGAAGCTTCTTTGTTCACCAGTGGGAGTGGGGAGCATTGAGCAGCCTAACTGTCCCCGGAGGAGTGATCTCAGCACAAGAATCTTGTAGTTTATTGGGTGTTTTGGGCTAAGTTCTAGCTCTTTCAAGCCCCCTCTATAAACACCCACTTTGGCGTGGTTTTTCACTTGTCCCAACTCAGCAACAGCTCCTCGTGGTCCTGCAAAGTGGTGCTAGCAGCAGATAGACGAAAAGAGTGACTGCTACCAAGATTTAAGTGTATTTTACTGCTGTTACCTGTTTGACCGTCTCTTCTCACCAAAAAGCTAGTTTAATCTGCTCTTTTGCCTGTTTTAAGCTTGTTTTTGCAAATTTCATACCTGCACTTTTAAAGTTTGTCTTTTGTTTGAATTTAACTGTTGAGGCTGTTCACTCAAGTGCGCTAGCCTGTGTTAAGTATTTACTGTGTATTTTCTGTTGTTTGTGTTCTAAAAAAAGAAAAAAAAAAAAAAAAAAATCCTTGTTTCTCGCCTTTCCTAACCTAGAATAGTCCCTAATATAGGCATTGCTGTAGTCTGGACTTTAGAATAGTTCCTGTGTTGCCCATTTCCTTACTTGGATAGAAGTAAGCTTCTTTGTCCACCAGTGGGAATGGGGAGCTTTGAGCAGCCAATCTATCTCTGGAGGAGTGATCTCAGCACAAGAATCTTGTAGTTTATTGTCTGTTTTGGGCTAATTTCTAGCTCTTTCAAGTCCCCTGTATAAAAACCCACTTTGGCCTGGTTTTTCGCTTGTTCCAACTCAGCAACAGCTCCTTGTAGTCCTGCCAAGTGATGCTAGCAGCAGAGAGACGAAAAGAGTGACTGCTACCAAGATTTAAGTATATGTTACTGCTATTACCTGTGCAACTGGCTATTCTCACTGAAACGTGAGTTTAATCTGCTCTTTTGCCTGTTTTAAGCTTGTTTTTGCAGATTTCATACCTGCACTTTAAAAGTTTGTCTTTTGCTGGAATTTAACTGTTGAGGCTGCTCACTCAAGTGTGCTAGCCTGTGTTAAGTATTTACTGTGCATTTTCTGCTGTTTGTCTTGTAAAAAAAGAAAAAAAAAACAAAAACATATCCTTGTTTCCCACCTTTCCTGACCTAGAATAGTCCCTAATACAGGCATTGCTGTATTCTGGACTTTAGAATAGTTCCTGTGTTGCCCATTTCCTTACTTGGATAGAAGGAACCTTCTTTGTTAACCAGTGGGAGTGGGGAGCTTTGAGCAGCCTATCTGTCCCTGGAGGAGTGATCTCAGCACAAGAATCTTGTAGTTTATTGGCGTTTTGAGAACTAATTTCTCGCTCTTTCAAGTCCCTGTATAAAAACCTGCTTTGGCGCAGTTTTTCGCTTGTTCCAAGCTTACAGCAACAGCTCCTCGTGGTCCTGCAGAGTGGTGCTAGCACCAGAGAGGATAAAGAGTGACTGCTACCAAGATTTAAGTATATTTTACTGCTATTTCCTGCTCGACCATCTATTCTCAATCGGCTGCAGTTTAATCTGCTCTTTTGCCTGTTTTAAAAGCTTGTTTTTGAAAATTTCATACCTGCACTTTTAAAGTTTGTCTTTTGTTTGAATTCGTTAAAGTGTTGAGGCTGCTCACTCAAGTTGCACTAGCACTGTGTTAGAAAGTATTTACTTTCAATTTTCTGCTGTTTGTCTTGTAAAAAAAAAAAGAAAAAAAAAAAAAACATAAAAAATCTCTTGTTTCCCACCTTTCCTAACCTAGAATAGTCCAGAATATAGTAAGGCATTGCTGTAGTCTGGACTTTTAGAATAGTTCCTGTAAAGTTCGCATGTTCAACTTTAATTGGATAGGAAGTAGTGCTTTTTGTTCAACAGTGGGAGTGGGGAGCTTTTGAGGCAGCCAATCTTGTCTCCTCGGAGGAGTGATCTCAGCACAAAGGAATCTTCCCTTAGTTTATTGGCCGCTTTTGAGCATAATTTCTTGCTCTTTCAAGTCCCCTGTATAAAACCCACTTTCGCTAGCAGTTTTTCGCGCTTTCTGTTCCAACTCAGCAACTTAGCTCCCTGTAGCCCTGCAGGAGTGGTAAGCTGTAAGCAGCAGAGTGGATGAAAAGAGTGACTGCTACCAAGATTTAAGCTGCATATTTTACTGCGCTATTACCTGTCCAGCACCATCCATTCTTAAGGGAAAAGCTGAGTTTAATCTGTCTCTTTTGCCTGTGTTTAAGCTTGTTTCGCAAATTTCATACCTGCACTTTTAAAGTTTGTCTTTTGTTTGAATTTTACTGTTGAGGCTGCTCACTAAAGTGCACTAGCCTGTGTTAAGTATTCATTGTGCATTTTCTGCTGTTTGTCTTGTAAAAAAAGAAAAAATATATCCTTGTTTCCAGCGTTTCCTAGATACCGAATGAGTCCCTAATACAGGCATTGCTGTATTCTGGACTTTAGAATATTTCCTGTGTTGTCCATTTCCTTACTTGGATAGAAGGAAGCATCTTTGTTCAGCAGTGGGAGTGGGGAGTTTTGAGCAGCCTATCTGTCCCTGGAAGAGTGATCTCAGCACAAGAATCTTGTAGTTTATTGGCCATTTTAGGCTAATTTCAGTTTTTCTTTCAAGTCCCCTGTATAAAAACCCACTTTGGCATGGTTTTTCACTTGTTCCAACTCAGCAACAGCTCCTTGTGCTCCTGCCAAGTGGTGCTAACAGCAGAGAGACGAAAAGAGTGACTGCTACCAAGATTTAAGAATACTTATCTATTACCTGTCGACCATCTATTCTTGCTGAAAAGCAAGTTTCAACTGTCTTTCACCTGTTTTAAGTTTGTTTTTTGTAAATTTCATACCAGCACATTTAAAGTTTGTCTTTTGTTTGAACTGAATGCTTGAGGCTATCACCCAAGCAGCAACCTGTGTTGGTATTTACTCTGTGTTTCTGCTGTTGTCTTGTAAAAGAAAACAAAACGTAATCCTTGTTTCCCCACTTTCCTGGATCTAGAACTATCCCTAATACAGGCATTGCCAGACTTGGACTCTTGAATAGTTCCTGTGTTGCCCATTTCCTACTTGAATAAATGGAAGCTTTGTTTACCAGTGGAGTGGCTTTGAGCAGCCTATCTGTACCTGGAGAAGGACTGCACACAAATAATCTGTAGTTGCCACGTTTTGGGGCTACCTCAGCTCTTCAAGTCCCCCTGTATAAAACCCAGTTTGGCTGGTTTTTCACTTGTTCCAACTCAGCAACAGCTCCCCTGGTCCCAAGTAAGTGGTGCTAACAGCAGAGACTAAAAAGAGTGGACTGCTACCAAGATTTAAGTATATTTTTACTGCTATTACCTGCAACCACCTCGAAAAGTGAGTTTAATCTGCTCTTGCCTGTTTTAAGCTTGTTTTGCAGATTTACACCTGTAACTTTAAAAGTTTGTCTTTGTTTGAATTTATGGTTGAGGCTGCCTGCACCAAGTGTGCTAGCCTGTGTTGTATTTACTGTGCATTTTCTGCTTTTATCTTGTAAAAAAGAAAAAACGAAACAAATCCTTGTTTCCCACCTTCCTGACCTGTAAATAGTCCCTAATACAGTACTGCATTCCTGACTTTAGAATAGTTCCGTGTTGCCCATTTCCCCTACTTGGATAGAAGGAAGCTTCTTTGTTCACCAGTGGGAGTGGGGAGCTTGGAGCAGCCTATCTGCCCATGGAGGAGTGATCTCAGCACAAGAATCATGTAGTTTATTGGCTGTTTTAAATAATTTGTAGCTCTTTCAAGTCCCCTGTATAAACTCATAAGCATGCTGGTTTCATGAGTTCCAAATCCCAGCAAATAGCTCCTCATGGTCCTGCACAGTGGTGTGCGCAGCAGATGAAAAAGAGTGAGTGCTACCAAGATTTAAGCATACTTACCACATCAAAGTAATTCATCTATTCCTCTGAAAAGTTTTAGTTTGAATCTGTTTTGTCTGTTTTAGTTTGCTTTTGCAAAATTTCATACCCGTAACTTTTTAAAGTTTGTCTTTGTTTTGAATTTAATCGTTGAGGCTACTCATTCAAGTGCAATTCTGTGTTTTTTTGGTATTTACTCTGCATTTTCTGTTGTTTGTGTTCTAAAAAAAAGAAAAAAAAAAACAAAAAAAGTCCTTGTTTCTCGCTTCCTAACCTAGAATAGTCCCTAATATAGGCATTGCTGTAGTCTGACCTAGAATAGTTCCTGTGTTGCCCATTTCCCTTACTTTGGATAGAAGTAAGCTTCTTTGTCCACCAGTGGGAAGTGTGGCTGGAGCAGCCAATCGGCCTCCTGAGGGAGTGATCCAGCACAAAGCAACTTTGTAGTTTATTGTCCGCTTTAAGACTTCTAGTTCTTCTAAGTCCCCTGCATAAAAACCCACTTTGGGTCTGGTTTTTCATGTTCCAACTCAGCAACAGCCCCTGTAGTCCCAAATGGCAGGTGCTAGCAGCAGAGAGACGAAAAGAGGACTGCTACCAAGATTTAAGTATGTGTGCTACTGCTATTACCTGTAACTGGCTATTCTCACTGAAAAGTGAGTTTAACTGCTCTTTTGCCTTACTTTAGTTTTGCTTGCAGATTTCATACCTGCACTTTAAAAGTTTGAGTTCTGCTGGGATTTAACTGTTGAGGCTGCCTACCAAGTGTGCTAGCCTGTGTCAAGTATTTCACTGCAGCATTTTCATGCTTCTGTCTCAGAAAAGAAAAAAAAATCCTTTGTTTCCCACCCTTTCCTGACTCCTAGAATAGTCCCTAATACAGGCATTTCATATATTCTGACTTAGAATAGTTCCTGTGTTGCCCATTTCCTTTACTTGATAAAGAAGCTTTGTCTCACCAGTGGGATGTGTTTTGAGCAGCCTATCTGTTCCTGGAGAAGCTGGACTCAGCACAAGAATCATGTAGTTTATTGGCCGTTTTGCCACTTCTAGCTCTTCTGTCCCCTGTATAAAAACTCAGGTTATGGCTCTCACTTGTCCAAATCAGCAACAGCTCCTCGTGGTCCCGGGTATTGGTGCATGCTAGCAGAGATGCTAAAAAGGATGACTGCTACCAAGATTTATGTATACTTTACTGCTTTTTACTCCGCAATGCGACCATCTATTCCGCTTCGAAAAGCGAAGTTTAATCTGCTCTTTTGTCTGTTTTGTAGCTTGTTTTTGAAAATTTCATACCTGCACTTCCCTTAGTGCTGTCTTTTGTTTGAATTTTGACTTTGTTGAGGCTGCTCACTATCAACGCCAACCTATAAGTTAAGTATGTACTCTCAATTTTCTGCTGTTTGTCTTGTAAAAAAGAAAAAAAAAAAAATATCCTTGTTCCCACCTTTCCTGACCTAGAAACAGTCCCTAATACAGGCATTGCTGTATTCTGGACTTTTAGAATACACTTCACTGTGTTGCCCATTTCCTTACTTGGATAGTAGGGAAGCTTCTTTGTTCACCAGTGCGGGAGTGGGGAGCTTTTGAGCAGCCTATCTGTCCCTGGAGGAGTGATCTCAGCACAAGAATCTTGTAGTTTATTGCGCCATTTTGGGCTAATTTCTACAGCTCTTTCAAGTCCCCTGTATAAAAACCAGCTTTGGCGTGAGTTTTTCACTTGTTCTAACTCAGCAAATAGCTCTCGTGGTCCTGCACAGTAAAGTGGTGCGCGCTAGCACCAGAGAGATCTAAAAAGAGTGACTGCTACCAAGATTTAAGTATATTTTTACTGCTATTTTCCTGTTCGACCATCTCCTTCTCACCCCACGAAAGGCAAGTTTAGTCTGCTCTTTTGCCTGTTTTAAGCTTGTTTTTGAAAATTTCATACCTCCACTTTTAAAGTTTGTCTTTGTTTGAATTTAAGTGTTCAGGCTGCTCACTCAAGTGCACTAGCCTGTTAAGTATTACTGTCAATTTTCTGCTGTTTGTCTTGTGAAAAAGAAAAAAATCCTTGTTTCCACCTTTCTAACCTAAAATGGTCATGCGGTACGGGCTTTGAGTGTTCCCATTGCCCATTTTCTTACTTGGATAGAAGCAAGCTTCTTTGTTCACCAGTGGGAGTGGGGAGCTTTGAGCAGCCAATCTGTCTCTGGAGGAGTGATCTCAGCTGGGGAATCTTGCCAGTTTGTGGCCGTTTGAGATAATTTCTAGCTCTTTCAAGTCCCTGTATAAAAGGGGAAACCCACGCTTTTGCCAGCGCAGTTTTTAAACATTCCAACTCAGCAACAGCTCCTCGTAGCCCTGCAGAGTGGTGCTAGCAGCAGAGTGATGAAAAGAGTGACTGCTACCAAGATTTAAGTATATTTTAATGCTATTACCTGTGCGACCGTCCATTCTCACCGAAAAGTGAGTTTAATCTGCTCTTTTGCCTGTTTTAAGCTTGTTTTTGCAAATTTCATACCTGCACTTTTAAAGTTTGTCTATTGTTTGAATTTTACTGTTGAGGCTGCTCACTCAAGTGCACTAGCCTGTGTTAAGTGTTTATTGTGCATTTTCTGCTGTTTGTCTTGTAAAAAAAGAAAAAAAAAATCCTTGTTTCCAGCGTTTCCTGACCTAGAATTGTCCCTAATACAAGCATTCCTGTATTCCGGACTTTAGTATAGTTACTGTGTTGCCATTTCCTTACTTGGATAGAAGGATGCTACTTTGTTAACCAGTGGGAGTGGGGAGC
>NW_025051584.1:0-13011 GCF_019279795.1 Protopterus annectens | reverse complement strand
CCCATTCAAGACTAACAATTCTGACCTAGAAATAGCAAAGCTCACTGCAAGATACATCATTTTCACCAGTTGCAGCTCTGATAGATTTAGCAATGCTTCGCTTTTTATAGGGCATCTGCAACAAGAGATAGAAAGGGAGAAAAACTGACTATGAATTGCAAATGGTGTAAAATAGTTTTAATTAGCATATGAACATTTATGTCATTCCTCTTTTTTTCCATATCATTATCTGCTTATTTGCATAACTACATTCAAGAATGGCCCAAACTGGCAAAATGGCCTCTATGAATCAGGACGCAGATGTGCCTCTTTGTGCATGCCCCCTAACTTGCATTTTTGTAACTGACTCTGCATACTGGCCATAAGTTTATTAGTGAGATCAGGCCTCTTTAATAAGCCAATGTTTGTAATATGAAAAGAGCATTCATCTGCAAAATATCAGATGAAAGAAACCAATTACACCTGCTCAGTTTGGGAGGGCAACACTATTACGTTTTTGAAAAGTGTGTCAAGAACTATTAAGTTTGTCTGCTTAAAAGTGTATATGGATAGACATTGTATGGTCCCTATGACTGCTTGCCAAGTAGATTCCTGTTTTCCTTTGTTCCAATCAAAATACTGTCAGAAATAATGAAAGTATACTGTTACACAGGCTACCAATTATACTTGGTATGAGTTTAATAGCTTTTTCAAAGTAGTTCCAGCTGTTTGGAACAATCTCCCAGAGACAATTTGGAATATAAAGCAACAACTAACTTTATGTAAACTCTCAGAGAACACTTGCTCAAGGAAAGGAAAAGCAACTATTATGGAAACATTCTTAGGTTGCACTGTATGGGTGGTTCCATTCAAAATGTGTAGATTTAGTCTGTTTGATACTACGTTAGGATAACAAGAGTGATGCAAATTTGTAAATATAATTATCTCCACTTTTTTGTACAGTCATGCAACATTCATAAGCTGATTCCTAATCAGTTACACTGTAGTAGCATTTTACAATGTTGTGAGCTGAGCCGTCTGTTCACATACAATTCCGTATTGATAATAAAGATTAAACCCTCTCCATTGTTTGTTCAAAGAATTAAGATAATGAAGATTAAAGTCTCTCCATTGTTTATTCAAAGTATTAATAATGTATGCTTTCTAATAAAAGTTTAATATGTTATTAATTAATTGTCACCCCTTGCCTATTTTTTTTTTTAATCCTAATAGAATGGCTTACTTGTTATTGCCTTTGCCATTGTGACCCGGGCCATTGCTGAAAAGGGTCCCTAGATGAGTTCACTAACCTGGATATCAAAGAAAGAATGAATAAATAAATGAATAAATAATACAAAAAAAAAATGAGGCAGTTTGTTTTTGAGGAAAGTGGATGCCAGTGTTTTATCACTTGATATTCAAAACATTTAATAGAATTACATAAATCCATATTAGGTACCTTGTGCTGCATAGTAAAACTCAAACATCTTAGTTAAAAGCTAATATTTCAGGGAACTACAAATAAATGTTTGGTATGTTTATCTGACAGTCTAAAAGGACCAAGTCATCTTGAGTTAAGCAAGAAACATCAGCTTTAGCAATGATATAGGCAACAAAATGGGCACATTCTTTCTTGCAAATGGTGGCAAAGTACATTTGTAACTCATGAAACATTTTCAAAATACGTATAGATATGTGCAGTTTATATCCTTGATGTTTCAGAACATTGACCATCACATGGTTTCAACCATATGATCAACATTCTGAAACAGTGAAAACAGAAAAAAAACAACAAAGACTGCACCCCCACTCCTTGCTAATTATACAGAGCAACTCCAAGATTGTACTGTGGTGAGGAAAGGGGTAAATTCCCCAATCCCCATTGTACCATGATCTCCATAAAAACAATAATCCTGAATGACCCAATCTTTACTGTTTCAGACTGTTGATCATATGGCCTCGATCATAAGTGTTTGATGATCTGAAATGTTGATGAAATGAATTAGACTACTCTCTCTCTCTCTAAATATATATATATATATATATATATATATACATAGGTCCCTGACAAAATATTGAATGTTCACAACAGCAAACACTGAAACACTAAACCTACTTCACCAAAAACCTGGAAAGTTGGGAAGTGTGTGTTGTTACTGTGCAAGATCACTGCACTGTACAGTGGGGATTTGGGTTTTGCCACTTTCCACACTTAGTGTGATCTTGAAATTTGTATATGTAATTAGTAGCTCTTGTGTGTGCAGGGGGGCTTGCCCCCCCTCCTGCAAAAAAGAAGCTTTTGTGATTCTGGAATTGCTTTACAGTTTTTGAGTTTTCAGTGATGTGAGTTTGGTGTTTCATCATTTCCTGTTATAAACATTTAATGTTCTGTCAAGGATCCATATATGTATATACAGACAGAAAGCTATGGCTATCTTTCTATCTATCAATCTAGTTCTTTACTTTTTTAATTTCTCCAGTGCTTTTGGGTTTCTAATACCATGTCGGGAATGGAACCCATTCCTAAGTCAAAGTACAATTAAAGTTCATGAAATTAGTATTGTTTCAATCTTTGATGTCAGCCAAAGTGCTCTTCGCAGCACCTGCAATATGGCCAGTAATGACTCCTTCTGCAACTTGTATGGGGTTACATGTATTGGTAACATATCTAAATGTGACTGTAGATTCTTTTTTATAAGACCCATTGCTCCTACTACTGTTGGAACTGTCTGGGTATCTTTATTCCACATTGCTCTGATTTCTGCTTGCAAATCCTGATATTTTATGACTTTGTGTCTCTTTGAACGCAAGACACTCTAGTCACTGTGTGTGGTAATTTCAATGATCAATGCTACTTTTGTCTTCTTTTCATGGACCACTATATCCAGTTTACTACCATCTATCTTTTGAACTGTTGGTAATGGATGATCCCATGTGATCTAGACTTCATCATTTTCTATGATGCTTTGTCGCTCATGTTTCCAATGTTTTTCAGCCACTTCAGTATTATAATATTTGCACAATCCCCAGTGCAGCAGTCTTGCCACATGATTATGCCTTTCAGTATACAGTCCTTCTGCCACTAGTATGTCACAACCAGCAATGAAGTGTGCAACTGTTTCCAATTCTGTTTTACAAAATCTACATTTGCTGTTTTTCCAACATGTTCAATGGACTTTCTAAACCAACGTTATTGTAGCCTGCTATCTTGGGCCACAGTATTAACGTTTCATCTCTTGGTATGAATTTGCTTCTCCTTAACAATTCCTGCATTCCATCTTGATTAACATGAGGTTCTTCCAGAAGTTTCCTATACTTGCAGTCTATATTTATGCATTTTCCACATTTCTTGCCTTCTCATCTGGTCCTTCACCTCATATTCTTCTTTTATTTTTTAGCACATTCATTTGCTGCCTGATTTTTATCTACTTCTGCTTTGATTTCCATTCCTGATTGATGCTATGATTCTGCTAGATTATGCAGAGAAGTCATCTTAGATTTATTTTCCTCATGTTTTAAAACTTTCACTATGCTTGGGTTTTGTGAGGTCAGTTAATATGTATGCAGACCCACGATTGCAGATCTATACATGTAATCAGTTCTAAGGAGGCCCACCCCTCCTTTAGAACTGGAAATATATACTCTTAGTATGCACTGATTTTTATAAATAACTTGGTGAACATGAAGCATCCTTCTTGTTTTTCTATCTAATCTATCCAACATGTTTTGGGGCCAGTCAATCACTCCAAAACTGTAAGTTAGGACAGGAAGAGCAATTTGGTTTATAGCTTGAATTTTGTTCCAGATATCAATGCTATTTTCAGAACTAATTTAAGTCTTCTGAAGTATTCTTTACTAAATTACATTCGCATTTGTTCATGTTTTATAGTTGATCCTTCACCAATTCACAAATATTTATGCACTTGCTCTTGCTTAAGTTCTTTTATATCACATTCTTGTCCCAAACTGATTCTTGGCGCTGCAAATTTTCTGCTTTAAAGGTTGCCTTTGCATATTAATGAAGACCTGCATTCTCACATCATCTGAAAAAGTTTTGACAACTTGCAGTTCTTCTTTCAGCTCCTCTTCTGATGAGCTATACAGTTTTAAATCATCAACAAAGAGAAAATGAGAAGTTTTTACATTTTGTTGTTTTCTTGGAGCCAAATTATAACCATGGCCTAAGCTGTTAAGTAGATAGCTTAATGGGTTAAGGGCAAGACAGAATAGCAGTGGTGACAGAGTCACCCTGGAATATCCCCCCTTTGAACTTTTACCCCTGGGATAATAATTTGGCCTTTATCATGGCTTAACTTCAATGTTGTCTGCCACTGTTTCATGGTCACCGTAATGTAGTCGATCAGTGCAGGATGCAGGTTATACATTTTTTAAGCACTCTTTTATCCATGAATGTGGGTACTATCAAATGCTTTTTTTGTAGACAATCCATACCATACTTAGATTTTTCCCCCTTTTTATAGTTCTCCACTATGGCTTTATTTAACAACAAATGATCCTTTGTTCCATATGACATTCTTTTATTGCCCTTTTGTTCTATTGTCGTAATCGAGTTTTCTTCTAAATTACTATACACTCTGTCAGCATCAATTCCAGTGAATAGTTTATATGTTGTCGAAGGCAAGTTATTGGTCTTTCATTTTTAGGGTAGCTTGTAAGTTCACTCTTAAGTAGGAACATTGTTTTTCCTGTTGTTAACCAGGCTGGTGTCTGTTCAGGGAGTGCATATAAATAATTCTTACTCATGGCTAAATCTTTGTGCAAAGATGTTAATACGTTTAACCAGAAGTTAGGTAATGCATCTGGGCCTGGGGTTTTGCAGTTAGACTTTGTTCAATCTCCCTGTCTGTTACTTCATCCCATTTCATATCCTTTACCTTTAAACTTCTTATCCTCTTTTACTTCTTCTATCCATTTAGCATCTTGGGTATGTTACAAAGAATCTTCATAAATACTTCTCCAAAATATATCTATTTCTTCTTTTTTTGGTGGTCTTTCAATTCCTTTTACCTCATTTCCCATTTCTCTACAAAACCTTTTTGGGTCATCAATAAATTGCTTATTATGTACTTTTCCATTATATTGATCTGCCTATCTTCTAAGTTTTTCTGCCTGTGCTGAAATTTTTAGTTTATTTGGGACAGTGCATGATAGATACTGATCTGTTCTAATACTGTGCATTGCTTTTATCACATCATTCTAACTATTTTTGTTGATCTGTTCCCTCTTCTATACTCTTCTAATAGTGACACTTCCTGTCTTACTTGCTTTATAGTTTTCTCTGTTCGATAATTCCAAGATGGTATTTGAAATCTCCCCTTACTTTCCCCTCACTACCCTGTGTTCTTGTGGTCGAACTTTATCAGTTATTAATGTAGTTGCTCAGTAATATATCCTTTTTACTTGTTTTATATTACATGGATCTCTAAGGACAGCCCTAATTACTGTGCTCATTTGTTTTATCAAACTTCTGACTTTTTGGGTTTTATTGACCTTCTGAAGTCTATTTCTTTAATTGATCTTAATACGTCCATCTACCTCTTTTAATTCAAGTAACTCTTTTCTTAGCTCATTTTCTTCAAAACCGAGGGAACATTTTTTGTTTTCCGTTTCCTGTGGGCATTCTATGGGAAGTTCTATAGCATGTTCCTGTGGTACATTCTCTTCAATTTCACCCTATGCCATCCGTTGCTCTTTCATATGGGAACTCACTGGCTTATCACTCAACAGCGACAGCATCAGAGTTTCCTGTTCCTTCCCTTACTGTCCAGCTTCAAGAGAATGTTTATACTGGTTTCCTGTGGAAGGCTCCAAAATATCTTCATATGGCACTGGACCAATTGCTTCCCATTTCACTGGTTTCCCCTTAAGTGGATGTCCATTGCTCTATCCTGTTGTGGTGCTTTCTGAATTAGATTTTCTACACTGAATCATTCAGTTTGCAGGTATTCTATAACCTCAGTTCCTTTTTCTTTAACTTCTCCACTACTAATCTCTTTTTCTACTTTTCCTCCTTGTCTTCTTATTTTTTGTACTGTAAAGCTTTCCATGTCCTGATTCCTTTGCCTGTATTTCTCTTCAAATAGCTTTTGTGTTGCTCTTTTTGTATTGATTAGTTTTCCTTTCTCATTTGCATAGGTATTACACCATATTAAATATCTTTTTCTTTCCCACATCCATATTTCTTCTTCAGAAGTCTCCTGATATTCCTGTTTCTGCTTACTTTCTCTTTCCATCATGCTGTGAAGTAACCTGTGTTAGACCTTCTATACCAAATCCTTCCATTTATAGGCATGCCATAGCTTCAACTTCTATTTTTTTTTACTTCCACTTTACTAATCTTCTTCTCTACATTCCCTCTTTGTGATATTATTATTTTTTTATTGAATAATTTTCCATATCTAGATGCCTTTGCCTGTATTTCTCTTTGAATATCTTTGGCACTGCCTTCTTTATATTGATTAATTTGGCTTTTGCCTTTGCATAAATACTGCACCGTATCAAATCTCTCTTCTTTACCATGTCCATATTTCTTTTTTATACTTTTCAAAAATCTCTAGGTTTTTTTGTTTGTATTTTTGCACTTCCTCAGATGCTTCTTTTTCCAAACAGATCAAAGTTTCTTGGTCTATATACTGTTTTCACAAATCTGTTTTATTAATGAACACAAATTATTATTTGAGGCTTCTGAGAGTTTTTCTCCTGGAAGCATTTTTCTTTCCTCTAATTTCTCTCTTAATCTTTTTGTATATCTTGTGTCAGGAAATTCTGGGCTTTTTGCATAATAGTAACAATACATAATTTCTTTCTTATCCTCAATAGTCCACTCTATCATCTTTAAGGCTCTTCTTTGGCCTATCAGTTTTTGTGATTTTTGTGTACTACTACTACTTCCTTGTACAACAGGGGGGGTCATCCTCCCCCTGGGCCTGTTCTTGCCCCATTGTAGGAATGTTTCTGTATTTTCTGGACTCTATATTGTCATTTTTTTCCAGTTCTGGCACCAGTACGCCTACCAGGATTGGGAACTTTTTTATTCTTAATCTTGTGCACCCAGCTATCTTTTTTTTTTAATTTTTGACTTGTCTGTTCATGATATATGCTATATAAATGCAGTCTATATATTAGTGTCATCTTGGTAAGATTTTGTGAAAAACAGGGTCCACCTTGTGAAGGTACTCATCAAGACTTGAGGATGAATTAAATTTCAAGAATACTACTCTGCTTTGCTTGCTGACTTATCTTTCCATATCTACATGTGTTTATGTTTGTGTATGCATGCGAGCATATGACTTTCTACAATAAAAGCTATTTTTGCTTTTTGGTTACAAGGGACTACAAAGAATTATATTTAGTGGGCAAATTTACATTCAGATATTTTGTATCTTTAAAAATGGGTTCAGCGATATGTTATAATAATTATAATGTTCAAATGTTTTTCAGTGGGTAGCATGGGAAAGGCTGTCACTAGTTAACAAAATGAATTGGAGGAACAATGACTTAGAAAAAGAAAAAGAAACATCTTCTTAATCTTTTTTTCCTTCTTTATTGCATTATGCTAGTATTTTATTCAGTATACAAAGGAATGAGAAAAACAGTGTTAAGTTAATTTTTTGCTTAAACTGGCTTTGATAAATTAAAATGTAAGTGTATATAGTTTGGTAATGTTGTATTTAGGATGTGCTTAATGTATAGATAATTATGATTTGTACATTTTTAATTTCTCCAAATCTTTTGGGCTTCTAATATCATGATGGGAATGGACCTGTAAGTCAAAGTACGATTAAAGTTCATGAAAATAGTATTGTTTCAATCTTTGATGTTAGCCAAAAGTGCTCTTCGCAGTACCTGAAATGTGCCCAGTAAGGAATCCTTCTGTAATTCGTATGTGGTTACATGTATTGGTAACATATCTAAATAAGATTGTAGATCCTTTTTTATAAGATCCATTGCTCCAATTACTACTGGAACTGTCTGGGTTTCTTTCTTCCACATTGCTCTTGTTTCTGCCTGCAGATCTTTATATGTTATGACTTTATGTATCTCTGAATACAAGACACTGTAGTCACTGGGTGTGGTGATTTCAATCATCAATGTTACTTTTATCTTCTTTTCATGGACTACTATATCTGGTTTTCTAGCATCTGTCTTTGGAACTGTTGGTAATGGATAATCCCATTTGATGTAGACTTAATCATTTTCTGTGATGCCATGTGGCTCATGTTTCCAGTGTTTTTCAGCCACTTGAATACCATAATGCTTTCACAATCCACAGTGTGACAGTCTTGCCACATTATTATGCCTTTTAATATACATTCCTTCTTCCACTAGTATGTCACAACCAGCAATGAGGTGTACGACTGTTTCCAGTTAGGTTTTACAAAACCTACATTTGCTGTTTCTACCACATGTTCAATGGACTTTGTAAATCAACATGTATATGCCTCACTATCTTGTGCAGTCAATATTAACCTTTCATCTCTTGGTTTGAATTTACCTCTCCTTAACCATTCCTGCATCCGTTCCTGGTCAACATGAGGTTCTTCCAGAAGTTTTCAGTATTTGCAATTATATTTATTAATTTATGCTGTTTCCACATTTCTTACCTTCTCATTTGGTCCTTCACCTTATATTCCTTCCTTTTTTTTTTGGCACATTCAGTTGCTGCCTGATTTTTATCTACTTCTAGTTTGATTTCCATTCCTAAGATAAAACCAAACAAGAAAAAAAAGCCCAGGAGTAGACTTCATTACAAAAGGATATGCGCTTTTGTCTCAGACTCATTCACGAGACTTCATCAGATCTGCTCCTGGGCTTTTGGTCCTTGTTTGGTTTTATCTTGTAGTTTGTCCTTTTTATTCTTTTTTGATTTCTATTTCTGCTTGATGCCAATATGTTTTTTTTAAATTAAGCAGAGAAGTCATCTTAGATTTATTCTCCTCATGTTTCAAAATTTCCACTACATTTGGGTCTTGTCAGGTCAGCAGATATGTGTGCAGTCCCATGACTTCAGATCTATACATGTAATCAGTTTCAAGGAGGCCCACCCTCCTTTGGAATTGGGAATACATAATCCTGATTTGCTTCTTAGCTGTTCTGATGGTATAGAATGATGAAGCCCTGACTGTAGCCCAGTTGACCAAGGTTCAATTATCGGCTTGGACTACTGACAGAGCAGCAGGAAGGGATAGTCATGTCTGTCCTGGGGGGAGGAATTTTATTTTTGACACTCCCTAAGGGGATGTGTTGTCTAAAGAGGGGAGCTGCCTCAGACATCATAACAAGAATGGAGGGTGGGGAAGCGAAAGTGGATAGGGCATATTAAATAAAATAAAACTCTTTTGTATTTCTTCCATGTTTGGAAAATAAATTATACTAAATATACCTTGGAAAGACATACATAACAAGAAATATGCACTGCAAATGCACAAATTTATTAGCATTATTCTAATAATGAAACTGTTTTCTTTGGAATACTACTTTGTACATTAAATATTTTTGGGGTGGGTAGCACCTGCAATCTCACAATGTATGATAGATATATACCCAGTAAAACATGTGGGGTGTACAGGGATTGAGTTACAGAAAGTAGTTTGCTAAGGGTTATAAAATCATGATATACTTACCATATTTACATTAAGAAATCTGAAATAATGTGCGAGGCTGTCATGCTGTGTGCCTTCCATGCAATGGGAAATATAAAACAAATAATGGTTAACACATCTGAGTAACAGATATCAAGAAAAAGTAACTATTTATTTACAGTATGGTGAATTAATGACATTAATATTATTTTAATATAAGCAATAATCTTAGAAAAAATAAGTGCAAAATAGGAAACAAGGCAGCATATGTACATGTATAGAATATGTAAGGTACCCTCAATAAAATATTAATTGTGGGATGGATATAGCTTGTATTAATGAAGTGTATTTGTAAAATATTATAAGAAAATATGAAACATTTTATATATCTGGGGTAATAACACAAAATCGAAAATGATACTGGGCCGGATTCACGAAGGCTTGCACGGAGTCTAAGAGTAGTGTAAGACTCCATGCAGCCTTCGCGATCCAGGAACAGCCCAAAGTCCGTATAAGAGCCAAGCTAAAATGGCTCTTAAACGGAGTGGGCGTGGATAAGCTAATCACCTCACTTGCAGCCAAATAGCATGCAAATGAGGGTGATTAGCGATCCAGGAAGCCCAGAACAGCCCGTGTAAGAGCCGTTTTAGCTGCAGAAATGTACTCAGTTGACAACTGAGTACGTTTCTGCATAAACTGCAATGGAGCCATGTCAGCTCCAAATAAAGGGTGCATATGTGTCAGTAGCATGCCAATGGACAAATATGTGGCAATTGGCAAGGTAACCTGATGCAAATATATTAAAAATATAATTTTTTTTCGATTGCCGATGTTTTAAGCGAACGCGGCCCAGCAAACGGGCTGCACTGCATAGAACATAAAAACGAAGGTTTTAAACCCACAAATGTGGGTTTTATGCAATACATGGAATGTCAATGCAGGGACCAGCAGACCAAAACCAACATGGCCACCGTGTAGTGGTTGCTAAGGGAAGCTGAGTCTAAGAGATGTAACTAAGCATTAGTAGGCAATCTGATGCAAATGAGTGTAAGGATACTGAATTCCACTGTCACATAGCAAATGAGCACATTCTGAGTAGTGTAAGAGTTACATAAGGGGGAGGAACAGAGTAGGAGATAGGTGACATCACAGGGGGGAATGGTAGAAAGAAATGCAGTTCATTGGAGGTTGGAGTTACATGACAGATGTCAGACAGATATCATGGAAAGAGGTGTGCCACTAAGTAAGCATGAGAAAGTCAAGAAATGGAAGGTGTACACTGTTGCCTACACCAAAGTTTCTTGCTGGATGTGTATGCGCCGCGTGCGGCGCTAAGCCTTGATAAGGCAGTGCGCACGTGTAAGGCCGACTGAGCATGTGGGAGCATGTTGGGAGATGTTTAACACCGTTTGCACGGGCGTGCACGCGTTTTAAACCGAATAAGCAGATTCTGAACTGTGTAAGTATGTGTGCGCGCGTGTAAGCCACTGTGAGCGTGTTTCTGCTGGTTTGCACACGGCTTCTCCCTGAGGAAACAGAAAGGAAAAAGGAAGCAACAGATTTAGTAGGAAGTTAGCAGGGAATACTGCTGGAGCTAGCAGGTGAAAACAATTAGATGCAGGCAATTACACAGGCAGAATAGTAGCCCAGCCCAGCACTTAAAACTCTGCAAACAGCAGTGCAGAATGTTTCTCTCAAGAGACACTGCAAGACAGGAGTTAAGTTATCAGAAGTGAAAACTGAAAAAGCTGAACTCAGAGCAGAAATGTTAGGGGCTGCCATATCTGTCATAATGAGACATAGGCGACTTGCTGAGGATGGTGCCAGACAACCCACAGTGAGGAGACGGAGAAGAGTGTACAGGCCCAGGGTCACCTACCATGGGTTACATGAGCTGGAGATAGTAGAGCGCTATAGAGTGGACAGAGACCTCCTGCAGCAAATAGTGGAGCTGTGCAGGCCACGCCTCACACACAGAACCAACAGAGGGGAACCCATCCCAGTGGAAACCAAGGTATGTGTTGGCCTAAGAATACTAGCAACAGGTACCTTCCAGAGACCAACTGGTGATATGATGGGGATATCACAGGCATCAGCCTCCAGGGTACTGCACCAGTTCCTGGATGCCATGTCAGCACATGTCAGTGATCATGTATATTTCCCCAATGCCCATGAGGTATTGGCCAGCAATATGCATCTCTTCCAGAAAATAGCGGAATACCCTGAGGTACTGGGTGCAATAGACTGCACGCACATATGCATCAAAGCACCAGAAGGTGAGTGGGGTAGGGCATACATCAACCGCAAGGGCTTCCCCTCCATCAACTGCCAGGTCGTGTGTGATGCCCAGGGCATAATAATGAATGTGTGTGCTGGCTGTCCTGGGAGCTACCACGATTCCCACATCTGGCATCTGACGCAGCTGTACCAGACATTTGCCAATGGGGACATCCCGCACGGACACCTAGTGGGGGATGCAGGTTATGCACTGGAGCCGTGGCTGATGACACCCATCAGAAACGCACACACACCTGAACAGGAACGCCATAATGAGGCACACGCACAAACACGTAATGTTATAGAGCATGTGTTTGGGCTGCTCAAGTCACGGTTCCGGTGTCTGGACACATCTGGTGGAGCCTTGCAGTACACACCAACTACATGTACCCAAATTGTCATGGTATGCGCTATGCTACATAATATAGGTACAGGCAAACATGGAAGGACTGTGTCCGAACATGTTTGCAGAGGACTACAAACTGCTCTCCACATATGATCCACCAGCTGACACAAGCATCCCACAAAAGGGCCACATAGAAACAGACAACTGGTGCCAAAGCCATGTCAGCAAGCTAATTGCAGAAACGTGTATAGTCAACCCCCGTGGATATACAGTAAGTGCCCACCAATTACCACATAGGTGTTAACCCATTATGTAGTTAACATGTAATGAGAGACCTGGGGACACAAGGTGATAGATATCCTGCATTGGACAAACATGTGCTGTAGTGTTTACAGAAACATACCATATACCCACCTAATCATGAAGGTTGTCAGATCTAGATAAGGGGAGGTCATTGTGGCTCTGCAGTCATCCTTCATCAGCGGTACAGTTGACTACAATAGCCCCTGCGGGATGTACCTCAGCAGTCACCTCCATCAACCGTAAAGTCCCCAACAGTACCTCATCAGGAGTATCAAAGAGCTTGCACAGATGCCATGTGTTGCCTGTGTTGCTGGCATCAATAAACATGCTGCACCTTGTACAATCTGAATGGCAGTGAGCTATGCACATGAGAGACCTGAACCCCAGCACTGACTTACATAGGACAAGCTGCACAGCGTGATCCATAACACAGAAGCCACCCCCACTCATGAGTGAACCCCCAGTACAGGCTACCCATAGAGTCACTTATCAATCTTCCTCAAT